>NC_132796.1:29824242-30127272 GCF_048418805.1 Vulpes vulpes | reverse complement strand
AAGAGTTGTCTAGTCTCCAAAATATTTATTGAAAGATCCATTTTAGCACAGGATTGATTTCATGTTTTTCTCTCAGTGATGAGAGCAACATTTGCTAGCTGCCCAATCTGTCACTGGCTACCATAGGGGAAATGTTAGGTGACACTAATGAATCTTGCACTTGTAGGGGAGCTGAACAGGCATACAGCCAAGAAGGGAAGCATCTTGGAAATGGTTAACACAGGAGCTATCTTGTCTGAGAGGAAAAGACACAAAAGCTGCTACCAGCATTAGAGAGCTTGTTTTTTTGTTATTGTTGCTTTTTATTTTTTCTTTTGATTTTTTTTCTTCATTTGTTTGCAGTCCTCCCATTCCACTGCATTTAAGTATGTAATTTAACGAAGATTAATTCTAAGGAAACTAATGCCCACATTTAACAGCATTAATACTGGGGTCATACAATTGAGAAAGAATGACTCTTATGAACATACAGTGGTTATTAGTGATAAGAAACAGCCTAAACTGTGTAAATATTTCCCAGGAGATATTTGGGGGATCTTCCAAATGTAACTGGAAGACTGAGAAGGAAGTGTTTTGGAAAATATTATTCCATGACGACTTAGGGTATATATCTCAGTCAAGATGCTCTGTGGATTCATATGGAAGCTCTTGCCCACCTTTAGCATCTCCCTAAAAATGGCAACCAGGTGGATTTAGTCTCTTGGATTAATGAACAAAATCTGTGTGTGGTTCAGAGTGGGGAAAGTCATCCAGAGTATAATTTTCCTGGGCACTTTAATTTTTTTTCACATTTAATGTGAAAATGATCTCATGAAGTTTACATAGCATAGTATTTAGTCATTACTTAATATTAATTTTGATGGCTATGTTATGTCATCTAAAAATATAACAGTCAGTGGCATATTACATGTTTTCCAAAACTGCTGTAGAACAGAAATAATATGAATTCAAATGCATATCACCGACAAGCTGAGGATCCACTCTTAAATGACTAGATAGCAAACTTTACATGTTAGTAAGAGAAAAAGAACCTGCTAAATCTTTTTTCCTCTGTATTAAAATAATGAGTCTTAGGTGATAAAGTAACAAGATCCAAGAACTTTTTAATATTACAGTAACTGTTAAACTTGCAGTTAAAATAAAGTGAGGTGAGGGAACATTTAATGAAAGCAACAAGTTATCCCAGTTATGTAAAAATACCTTCCTGGTAGTTTTAGAGACACTTTGTACCATTCAACAAAGAAGGAACTTGGATAATTAGCTCAAGAAAATGCTGCCTCATCTGAAATTTGAAGTTCAACATAGTTTAAGACATTTTGTCTTTGGGACACTAAAAAAGAAGGCATTTTATTAAATGATACCAATCCTCAGGCAGATGCATTAAAATAAAGGACTTTTTTAAAAAAATGAGTAATTCTTGGGGCACCTGGGTGGCTCAGTCAGTTAAGTGTCTGACTCTTGGTTTCAGCTCAGGTCATGATCTCCAGGCCCTGAGATCAAGCCCCCAGTCAAGTTCCACACTCAGTAGGGAGTCTGCTTGAAGATTCTCTCCCTCTCCTCTACCCCTTCCCCCACTCACATACTTGCTTCTCGAAGAAGTAAATCTTAAAAAAAAACAACAACAATTTAAGGAATGAGTAATTTTTAAATTAGCAAATTACTTTTAGTTAACCACCACTGATGATGAAAGTTATCTAGTGAAAAACGGTTAGTCAGAAAATAGTTAACCTGTAATTCTAATTATCTAAAGATAAAACAGATTGTTTCCAGAAATCATGTGCGAAAGCAGAATTTGAACAATGAAAATGTATTTCTAAATCTTTATGTTGCAAGTATAAGCAAAATTACTAGCACTATTTCTGTTTTTATAGAAGACATACATCATTTTAACCGATCTCTATTCATAAGATACATTTTCTATCTAAATGTGAAATAAAATATTGGAAAGGCAAAACTTCTTGAAATATTTCAATCAAACATTCTTGGGCACTTCTAATGATGTTTTGACTCAATCTGTGGGACTGGAGAGAACCTGGAATCCTATCTCCTCTCTGTGGGGAGATGGGAAAGGAATTCCAACATTGCTGCTGTGGAACCAAGCACTTCACAGAATGACATTTGGTTTTCCTGCTGTGTAAATAACGTTAACCTCAACTTCCAGGGTCTGAATTGTTTCTGTCAATGTAATGTCTGAGTTTTCTATAAATTCAAAAGAGACTTCAAAATAGAATTGCAAATTTTTACTTATAGAAGTATTTTTTTCTGGAATATTGTTGAGATACTTAGTTTGGATTGACTGATGTGATCTGTGCTGGGAGTTAACAAAAGGGAGCTCTGTCATTGGATTGATACCAACACTACTCTACTGGGAAATGCATCATGCTTTGAGGGATTTTTTTTCCCCTCTCCTGTTCTATCTTCTTCTCTGGTTCATTACTTCCTGTGGCCAATGATGCTGACTATAGAATGGCTGATTGGGGTGAATGGTACAGTCTGTGGCAATGGAGACAGAACAAATTAACTGGTCCCTCTGGGGATAGAATTGGTGGCATTTTACTTGTGGGTGAAGTGAGCCAGACACAGCTCCACAGAAATGAATGTGTAAAGTCTGCTTTATTAATGTCCAAACATGGAAGCCAATCAAATAATCAAATAAAGGGTGAGGGAGGTTGGAGATCATCCCAGAAATAAGGAATTAGCTATACTTGTTTTACTTTCAGGTAGAGAGATCATGTGACATCATTTCATCTTCTACAAAACATATCGGATATCGTATTAAGACTTTCAGAGCTATTACTATTTCTTTAGTGTATAATCTAAACTTTTTGGAGGAAAATACCCATTATCCTTCAATTATATAAGAATTCTTTTTATTAAAGCTGGTATTATACAAAATATGTATATAGCATTCAAACAGAAACAGCCCTAGAAATAATGCTGTTAAAGCTATTGAGTTACTAGCTTATGCTTTCTTCTCTTCATGTTTTACTCCTCTGTTCTAGGATAAGTCAGTATTTGGTTCCTTAACTCATGGAAGGTTTCTATAAATAGGAAACACGGAAACACAGCAAACTTCTTGGCTTTTGTTTTTCTGAAGACTAAGCTTCTTGAAAAGAGGGAAGAGGGAAGACAGATTTTGGAAGCAGCAGAAGGAGATGCAGGAAGGAAATTGAGGATGGAATCTATCTGAGTGGTGGGACTTATTAACAGCAGTTTTGGTACTCTTGAAGGAAAATGACTACGTGGTACAAATAGGGAAGCTGATCCCTGTGCCCTGGCTACAGCTTCTATCAAGTTTCATGCATCCTAAGTGCTAGACATGGTGAAGCTGTGCAACACCAAGAGGCCATGCTGACTTGGACTGTTGGTATCTCAGCATGTGGACCAATAAACAGAGACTTTCCTAATCGTCATTCTGGAAACTTGATACAATGCTGTGTTGGAAGCAGCCATGGAAGGGGGAAGGTTTCAGGGATTCCCAATACTAACCAAGACTGAATTTACAGGCAACACTGTAGGATGTGCAGTGGACGTTAGATTTAAGATGAGTTCTAAAGAAATAAAGACATTGTCTACCAAGGTTATGGAATGTGTGATGTGTAGGTTTCCCTTAGTCTTTCTGTGGTTAGAGTATATATATACCCTTAACTATTTGTTTATCTTTTTAAAACTGAAGTATAATTAACATACAGTATTATGTTAGTTTCAGGTGTACAATATAATGAATAAAAAATTCTATACATTATTCATTGCTCATCAAGATCAATGTACTCTTGATCTTCTTTATTTCTCCTCTCCACTCACCAACTTCCCCTCTGGCTACCAAAAGTTTGTGTCTGTATTTAAGAATCAGGATATTTGTTTCTCTATCATTTTCTTTCTTTGTTTTGTTTCTTAAATTCCACAAATGAGTGAAATCATATGGTATTCATCTTTTCCTGACTTACTTCGCTAGAGCTATAATCTCTAGGTCCATCCATGTTGTTGAAAACGGCAAGATCTCATTCTTTTAAGTGGCAAAGTAATATTTCATTGTATATTTTATAATATGTATACACACTTACACACATATATATTCACAAACAGCACGGTTTCTTTATCCATTCACCTGACTATGGATACTTGGGTTGCTTTCATATCTTGACTATTGTAAATAATGCTGCAGTAAACATAGGAGTGCATTTATCTTTTCAAATGGATATTTCTGTTCTCTTGGGATAAACATTCAGTAGTAGAATTACTGGGTCATATGGTAATTCTGTTTTCAATTTTTTTGAGGCACCTCCATACTGTTTTCTACAGTGGCTACGCTCGTTTGCATTCCCACCAACAGTGCACAAAAGAGTTCCTTTTTCTCCACATCCTCACCGACTCTTGTTATTTCTTAGATTTTTGATTGTAGCTGTTCTGACAGGTATAGAGTGATTTCCTTGTGGTTTTGATTTGCAGTTCTCTGATGATGAGCGATGTTGAGGATCTTTTCATGTATCTGTTGGCTCCCTATATGTCTTGGAAAAATGTCTATTCAGGTCCTATGCCCATTTTCAATTGGGATTGTTTTTGTGGTGTTGAGTTGTGTAAGTTCTTGATATATTTTGGATATTAAGCCCTTATCAGATATATCATTTGCAAATATCTTTTCCCATTCAGTACACTGCTTTTTCATTTTGTTGATGGTTTCCTTCTCTGTGCAAAGCTTTTTATTTTGGTGTAGTCCCAATAGTTTAATTTTGCTTTTATCTCCCTTGCCTTAGGAGACATATCTAGAAAAATTTTTCTACAGATAATGTCAAAGAAATTACTGCCTATGTTTTCTTATAGGAGTTTTATGGTTTCACGTTTCATATTTAAGTCTTTACTTCATTTTGAGTTTATTTTTGTGTATGGTATAAGAAAGTGGTCCAGTTTTATCCTTTTGCACATAGCTGTCCAGTTTTCCCAACACCATCTGCTGAAGAGGCTGTCTTTTCCCATTGCATATCCTTGCCTCTTTCGTCATAGATTAATTGACCATGGGTTTATTCTGGGTTCTCTATTCTGTTCCATTTATCTATGTGTCTTTTTTTTGTGCCAGTACTATACTATTTTGATTGCTACAGCTTTGTAGTATATCTTGAAATCTGGGATTGTGATATTTCCAACTTTGTTCTTCTTTTTGTGTAATTATTTTAAGCTTTTTTTCCAAATGGAAGATATTTTATTTCTGCAGAAAAAAGAACTATTTGGAGTAAATTGCATTGGCATATTCATATAAAGTATCAATGCATTGATGTAATAATCTATAAATTAATTGGAATTTATATTGCTTTCCTACTGCTCATGAAGTATTTCTCAGTCTAACCATTTAGACTAATATTAAGAGATTGAATATAAAATTCTCTACCCCCTTCCTATATTTCGATATTGATTTCTAGAGAAGCTGTCCAGCTGTTGGATAACTAACCAATACTTTCTAAACCAATACTTCCTTAAATTAAACCTGAAATCACTCATAAAGCCTATTAGAATAGTTAAGCTCCCCCACTCCCTGCCTTTAAAAATACTTCAAGGCCCACCAGTCAGAAATGTCTAAATTGTGATTACAGTATTTTAAATAATTGGTAATCCATATACTAAAAATGAAATCTGGGTGAATGTCGCCCCAGTGTCCCTTTGTTTAATTTTTTCTACAATGTAAGATTTACAGAAAGCTGAATTTCTGTACAGATTTTGCTTTGTGACTCTGAAGAGTATTCATTTGGACCATTTTCAGTTTTTCACTATTACCAATAGTGCCCGGTTCATTTATATATTTTTCTTTTTGAACAGATTCTTGCAAGTCAAATAACTCAATCACTGGTTAGGATTTTTTTTTTTCAGACACTTGATATATATTAGCAAATTGCTTTTACCAGTCTCTTACATTCCTACTACAGTGTATCAAAATGTCTTTCTCACTGTACTGTCACCTGCATTAATGTGAACATTTTACAAATTATTTGTTAATAGAAGAAACTAGAGTCTCATTGATCTTTTTTTTTTTTTTGAAGGGTTGGATTTTATTCTATTTTTTTAATTGAAGTTCGGTTTGCCAACATATATCTTTGATCAAATAGCAAGATTGAATAGGTTTTTTTAAAAGATTTTATTTATTTGAGAGAGAGTGAGAATGAGAGCGAGAGCGAGCGAGAGAGAGAGAGAGAGAGGGTACAAGTGGTGGAGAGGGAGAATCAGGCTCCCCATTGAGCAGGGAGCCTGAGGCTTGATCAGAGGACCCTGGGATCATGACCTGAGCTGAAGGCGGACACTTAACCAACTGAGCCACCCAGGTGCCCCAATTGAATGGTTTTTAAAAGTTATTAGTCACCCGCATATTCTTTTAGGTTACTCTCCTGTTTTTAAATGATGTTTAAATTCGGCACATTGTGTTTCTTACAGTTTTATATGTATATATATACTATGTATGTTTACATATTTTTATATAATAAAGGTATTAAAAGTTTGCCATAAAAAATTAAAAAAATAAAAGTTTGCCATACTTTCTGAAAATGCATCCTTATTGGTTCATTACATTTTAGTATACTTTATGATGTTTTTTTTTAAATTTTTATTTATTTATGATAGTCACAGAGAGAGAGAGAGAGAGAGAGAGAGGCAGAGACACAGGCAGAGGGAGAAGCAGGCTCCACGCACCGGGTGCCCGACGTGGGATTCGATCCCGGGTCTCCAGGATCACGCCCTGGGCCAAAGGCAGGCGCCAAACCGCTGCGCCACCCAGGGATCCCTGCTTTATGATGTTTTAACATTTACTATGTCATTTTCTTGTATTGAAAATTAATAATACAGGGCGCCTGGGTGGCTCAGAGATGAGCATCTGCCTTTGGCTCAGGTTGTGATCCCAGGGTCCCGGGATCAAGTCCTGCATCAGGCTCCCCGCAGGGAGCCTGCTTCTCCATCTGCTTATGGCTCTGTCTCTCTTTCTGTCTCTAATGAATAAATAAGTAAAATCTTTTAAAAAAAGAAAATTAATAATACAGGCTCTGAGTTACTCACTGTGACTTGAAGGATGCATAGAAACTTTTTAGGTGTAAAAGGAGAAAGACAATTTTGGATGGAGGGAAAAGCAAGAGGAGCTGAACCTCCTTGAGGAAGTGATAGAGGTATGTGTTGCTGAAACAACACAGGGTGAGGATGAGGTCCAAATGGCCAAATATCAATTTTCTGGAAGATGTTTAACCAAAAGTTCAGTTTCCCAAATTCACTATTCTAAGAATGGCTTTTCTTTACTAAAATTTCATGCCTCCCTCCCCAAATGGTATACTTTTATTCTCTTTTTACAATTTCTGAAGGTTTTGAGTTCAAAAATTTTTCTCATCAAAGCATTCTTAGCAGTGTTCATGCTGTCAAAAACTAAGGTTTGTAGTTAGTGCACTTACTAATGTCATTAATAGAAGACTATGTTTCATAAATATAAAATGAGAATTTCATCTGGCAACTTTTCAGGTTTCAATATTTTCTCATTTTCCCCATTTTTTTTTACTGTGGTAAAATTGCACATAATATAATATTAACTGTCTTAACCATTTGTAAGTGTACAGTTCGGTGGTGTTAGGTATGCGCATACTATTGTGACACTATCATCACCATCCATCTCCAAAATCTTTTATCTTGTAAAACTGAAACTCTGTACCTGTTAAATAGTAACTTCGCATAACTGTTGCCCCCAGGCCCTGACAATCACTATTTTACTTTCTTTTACTGGTTTTTATTTCCCCTTTCCTCCCATGCCCTAGCCTCAGCTTCTGGTAGCCACTATTCTCTGTTACTATGAGTAGCATTTGTTATTTTTTTAGGTTCCACATATAAGTGATATCATAAATATTTATTATCTTTCACTGTCTGGCTTATTTCACTAGCATAGTGTCCCCAGGTTTATCCATATTATCACAAATGGCAGGATTTCCTTCTTTTTCATGGCTAAAGAATATTCCTTTGGTATAAAAAACACATTTTCTTTCTCTCTCTCTCTCTCTCCACTGATGGACATTTAAGTTGTTTTCTTATATTGGCTATTGTGAATAATGGTGCCATGCATATGGGAGTACAGATATCCCTTCGACATAATGATTTTATTTCCTTTGGATATATATCCAGAAGTGGGATTCCTGGGTTATATGGTAGTTCTCTTTTTAATTTTTTTTAAGATTTTATTCATTTATTCATGAGAGACAGAGAGAGAGAGAGGCAGAGACACAGGCAGAGGGAGAAGCATGCAAGGGAGCCCGACGTTGGACTCGATCCCGGGACTCCAGGATCCTGCACTGGGCTGAAGGCAGCGCTAAACTGCTAAGCCACCCAGGCTGCCCTCTATTTAATTTTTTGAGGAACCTCCATCTTCTTTTATATAGTGAGTGTATCAATTTACATTCTCACCAAGAGTGCACAAGGGGTCTCTTTTCTCCACATCCTCACAAACACTTGTTATCTCTTGTATTATTGGTGATAGCTATTCTGACAGGTGTAAGGTGATACCTTATTGTGGTTTTGATTTTCATTTCCCTGATGGATAATGAAGTCGAGCACTTTTTAAAAATTAAATTAAATTTTTAAATTTATTTGACAGAGAGAACCAGAGGGCAGGGGGAGTAGCAGGCAGAGGTAGAGGGAGAAGCAGGCTCCCCACTTGAGCAGGAAGCCTGATGTGGGGCTCGATCCCAGGACCCTGAGATCATGACCCGAGCCGAAGGCAGATGCATAACACACTGAGCCACCTAGGTGCCCCAGTCGAGGCACTTTTTTGTATACTTGTTGGCTATTTGGGAAAATATAATCAGGTTATTAAGGATTTTTTGTTGGTGGTGTTTTGTTTTGTTTCATTTTTGCCATTGCATTGTAAGAGTTCCTTCTATATTTTGGATATTAACTCTTGGTTAGATACATTATTTGCAAATATTTTTTCCCATCCTGTAAGTTGTTTTTCATTGTATTGATTCTTTTGCTGTGCAGAAAATTTTTGGTTGTGATAGAGTCTTTCTTGTTTGTTTTTGTTTTTGTTGCCTATGCTTTTGGTGTCAGATCCCAAAAACCATTCCAAGACTGCTGTCAAGGATTTTTCCCCCTACACTTTTTTTTAAAGGAGTTTTATAGTTTCAGGTCATTCAGGATTGTATGTATGCTTGGCTTGGCCATATCTGAGCTTCTTTATGACCCTTTAAGATTAAGTTCATCTAATTCACAAAGGATTTTAGGAATCCCTCTATAGCTGCCACCAATTGAGCCTTATCAGTAACAAAACTGTAATGTGATTAATTTCCTTTCAATTTTTTTTGGCCTATTAACTAGTTTCTAACTTGGGTACAGTGAATAGGAATGCTACTCACTGGACACCTAATATCCCAACATCTTGGATCTTTGGTTAGAAATCTTGACCTGATATTTGGGGAGGAAAAAAAAATCACATTTCTGGCACAGCCTGAGCAGAAGGCATCAGCTTTCAATGCTTTTACATGTCATGTGGAGTTTTGACCTTAGTCGGTTGCAGCAGTATATATTTTAGTAGGTTTTTAACTGGATCAGGCAGGACAGGCCTCAGTAAGCATAAAAAATGGGGTACTCTGGCTGCCCTTATCCTGACCCACACTGGCTTAGCTTTTAACCACGCAGGGTCTGCTGACACAAGGATTAAATGATCAAAGGGAAAAGCTATTTAATCCTAGTTAAGGCCTATATCAAAACAAGCTGAGCCTTCCAAGTGTTTGAGCTTTCCAAGCATTTGTGCTTTGGGGAAAAGGGGGAAAAAAGAAAACTTTTGCTGTTTTCCCAGGCAAGTGTATGTGCGGAATTTTTTTAAAAATTTGAGATATGATTGACATATACCATTGTGTAAATTTAAGGCATGCAATGTTAGTTAGATACACTCATGTTGTAATATGATTCACACTGTACTGTTCCTAACACCTGCATCATGTCACATGATTATCCTTTCTTGTTTGTCGTGAGAACATTCAAAATCGATGTAGTCTCATAGTGACTTTCAAGTATGTAATATAGTATTGTTAAATAGAATCATAATCCTGTGCACTGGGTCCCCAGAATTTACTCATCTTCTAAATGCTAGTTTATACCCTTTGACCAACACCTCCCAATTTCCCCCACCCCCTAGTCCCTGGTAACCATGATTCTACTTTCTGTTTTATGAATTTAGCTTTTTAAGATTGCATAGATAAGTAGTATCATAAGTTCACTTCTGGGTATATATATCCAAAAGAGATGAAAACAGGATATCGAAGAGACATCTGTGCCTTCATGTGTATTGCAGCATTATTCACAGGAGTCAGGAGAGGGAAACAACCTAAGTGTCAACTGATGAATGGGTAAAGGAGATGTGAGATCTATATATAGGATATTATTCAGCCATCAGAAAGAAGGAAATGCTGCATTTTTATACTTAAAATAGCAGAAAGAATTATGGGGGATGGAGGTCAACAGTGTGTGTTTCATGTCAGGTTGAGAAGCCCCAAGTTTAGTTTCTCTTAATATTGGTTTGAATTATATTGAGAGCTAAGAGGAAAAAAATGGAGAGTCCAGTCTTTAGGAATTAAATATGCTCAAGTCTAAGACCTCACCATATCATCACAACTGGAATCTGGATTGATTAATTACATAAGTTTGGGCCAAGGTTTTAGGGCTCATAGACCCAGACTGTGTTTATACCTGAAAGGGGGAGGTAGATTTTGTCAACGAACAGTTGGAAAGAGTTATTTAAAATAAGGATGATGTGCTATCTTTTTCTGTTAGAGAAACATCTGAATGAAATTGAAATACCAAAAGTTTAGAGGACATACATACCTGTTCTTGAAGTACTTTGTCTCAGAGAATCATGTTTATTCAAGAAGTCAAGGAGGGGGGATGCCTGAGTGGCTCAGTTGGGTAAGTGTGCAACTCTTGATTTTGGCTGAGGTCATGATCATAATGTCTTGAGATTGAGCCCTGTGTCTAGTACCATGCTTAGCATGGACTCTGCTTGAGATTCTCTCTCTTCCTCTGCCCCCCCTTCCCAACTTGCATGCCTATGCTCTCTCTCTCTCTCTTAATAAATAAATAAACTTAAAAAAACATCAAGGAGGATCTAGAATAATTTGGCATCTATACTTCAGACTTACTATCTGTATAGGAATAGTAGGAAAATAAAGGACCATGGTCTAATTAAGCTGGTAAAGATTTACTTTATGAGCTTAGAACCAGGTGAAGCAGATATAAAAGATGAAAAAAAATGCTTTTGTTTCTAATTGGCCTTGAAAGAGGAAGCCCAAGCAGTGGGCCTTAATGATAAAATAGAAGGCACTGAGTACACAGTGCTGCTAAATGCCAAGTGAGCAAATGTTAAAAACAAGAATTAGAAAATGCTATAAAATGAACCTCTGGGATATAAGAATAAATCTGAAATGTTTTAAAATTAATCATACTATAAAATTATCATTAAAATTTAGTAGTCATTCTTAAGCATGGTGAATTTCAGAATTGCCCCAGCAATCACTACTGCTCATTTATGATGCTACACACTGCCTTTCAATGGGCCTTTCTGGAGGAAAATC
This sequence comes from Vulpes vulpes, assembly GCF_048418805.1. NCBI lineage: Eukaryota > Metazoa > Chordata > Mammalia > Carnivora > Canidae > Vulpes > Vulpes vulpes. The sequence continues at coordinate 30,115,699 of NC_132796.1, read as the reverse complement.
TCACGTTTTCTTTTTTTTTTTTTTCATGCTCTTTCTATTCTTTATTATGTGTAGTACATAATTCTAGAGTTTTTCTTAGAAAAAATTAGGGTGGCAAGTTTACCATTCTGCTTTTACTTCTTCTTAATCAGATATGAAGTTTTTGAAATGAAATTTTACATGAAAGACTCATAGCTTAATTAGAATTTAAAAGAAAATAAGGTTTCTGTAGAGTTTTTTTCTTTATGGAGGAAGTCTGGCAAACATCATGACATAGTCTTTATTGTTCTGCCTGGAATTGATATTTAAATTTAAATGCACATTTGTTGGTCAAACCATATATAGTATCCTCCATAAAGTTTTCTAGCTAATGTTCCCTTGATATTCATATTGGCAATCTATTTCCTTTTTAGCTATTTAAAAATTCTTAACAATTATTTTTGTGTATCATTCATCATCATCATTAAATTTACTTTTGCAGAAATATATATATAAACTTACACATCAACTGAATGACAGGATTTAAATACCTAAACCACATAAGGTTTTTGCTTCAAGTTAGCTTATTATGGGAACCTGTGTTTGAAAGCAGTTATTTAAATCTTAAAATTCAATCTGGATGATATGTCTGTGTTTGTTATTGATTATTACACTGATAAGAATGAAGTAGGCAGTCACATGATCAAATATAATTCAAGAATGCCAAAGGCAACAATGAAGTAGATATTTAGCACTTCAGCTTTCCAAATTCTGAGACCAAAAGTGAAACAAAATAGCAGTTTTTAGCTACATCCTGGAGTCTGTGTGAATCCAACTGAAAAATGTCATCTTAGAAACAGATATATTGTGTATAGTATAACAATTGTGAAATGACTGCTGGAAGATTATATTTTGCTCTAACATACAACTTTGCTCAATATTATGTTTCTGACTTTCCTGTGCCTTTTATAGTATTTCACTAAACATGCAACTATTTGTCCTTCAAGTAATGGACATTTATGGATATTTTGGCTATTTTTACTTTTTATTTTCTTATAAATGCTACTTGAAACATCTTTGTCCATCTCTCTTTATAAATATATGTGTTTTTCCAGTATATACTTAGAAGTTTAGCTTTTGGTTTGTAAGGTTTGTACTTCTTCCATTTATCAGGTAATATAAAATTGCTTTCTAAAAGGGTGTGAAATGTTCCTGTCTGTAGGAGACGAGTCATTAAGGATATCCAATGCCCATTTCCCAGTTTTTCTTTTGTCTAGTAGGCGAGTTTTGATCAATAGAAAGTAAGCAGAGATGGTATACAATATGGAAAGAGAAATGTACCCTTCTCATTCTTGTTTTCTTCTGGCTTGAATGGAGATAAGATGGCTGGTTGGGGAAGGAATATTAGATCATAAAGGAATAAAGCATACCTTGAGGATGGTGGCAACAACATTTTTAAAAAATAGAAGGCATTGGGACAGCTGGGTAGCTCAGCGGTTGAGCGTCTGCCTTAGGCCCAGGGCATGATCCTGGAGTCCAGGGATCGAGTCCTGCATTCGGCTCCCTGAGAGGAGCCTGCTTCTCCCTCTGCCTGTGTCTCTGCCTCTCTCTGTGTCTCTCATGAATAAATAAATAAAATCTTTTTAAAAAACAGAAGGAGCTTGGGTCCTAGATGATAATAAAACTCCATACTAGTGAGACTTCTAATGTCAATATGAGAGAGAAATAAGCCACTATTTAGGTTAGGTCACTGGCAGTTTGGGTTTTCTGACACTTAGCAGAACCTCATGAACTAACATGAATCCCCAGCAGCAGCTTATAAAGATCCCTATTTATTCTCATAATACTTATAACTATTCTTATTCATTGTTGTCAACACTTGCTATTATCATATTTTCTCCATTATTTTGAGGATTTCATGAGTCTAAAATGGTCCTGAATTCTGGCTTTAATTTTGATTTGTTATTAATGAAATTAAATATTTCTTCATATGTAAATTACAGATTTCCGTCTATGAAATAACTGTTCTTGATTTTTGACTAATGAATCATTTGTTTTCATTCATTCTTAAGATTCTAAAAGTATATAGCCTAGGTATTAATTTTTGTTGGTTATATACTTTGCAACTATCTAAGCCCAGCTTGTGAATTGTATTTTCATTTCTTGGTGATAATGAATAGTACTTATTAAGATAAAGTAGCTATATATTTTTTTGTGGAGGGAGAGGAAGATGGCAGCAGAGTAGGAGGACCCTAGGCTCACCTCATCCCACAAACACAATTAGATAACTATCAGATCATCCTAAATACTCCAGAAATTGACCTGAAGGCTGACACAGCAAACTCCACAACTAAAGAGAGAGAATAAGCCACATCAAAGAAGGTAGGAAGTGTGGAAACATGGTTTAGGGTAGAAATGGATTGCAGGTGCTGTGGAGGGGTGGAGCCATGGTGACAAAGGGCAAGAGAGAAAGGAGTAAACAGGGGATCACAGAAAGAGAATGTTTCCCCAAAGCCACTGGCTTGAAAAATGAGAGACTGAATTTCATGAATTCTTGCAACCAGTGGCGGCTTAAAGCCTGGAGTTTTAAAGGTCAGTGGGCTTGTCTGGGACAGAGCCTGGCAAGCATGGTGCTTCTTCTGGAGAGAAGGCAAGCAAACAACCTAGGGGCAGATAGTGTGGAAACAGCAATTTGACAAATGCCTGGGACACACAGTGGGGAGATTATTCACTCTTCTCAGAGCTCATCCATGACAGGCAGAGGTGTTCATGGAGACACCTCTCTGGGAACAAAGGATCTAGCCAGCTCCATTTCCAACCCCTGCCCTCAGCATAAACACACAGCCACCTGCATGAAGCAGTGTAGTGCAAACACTGGCTGCCTAACCTGTTTACACCAAGCCTTTGCACTCTGGTAGGACTACCCTTCTCAGTCAATCTTGTTTCAGTCCCAGTGTGGGGGGCCACTCCCCTAGAACACCAGCACAAACCCCTGCCCACACCACATCTCCCACCAGAGTTCTGCAGGGCCTCAGTTCTGGTGGAGGTGGTGACAGGTCTCCTTTCACAAGTAGTCCAGAGCACAGCCATTTAAAACTCACCACATTCAAACCAGAGACCAAACACTGCCCACGGCAGCTAAAGAGAACCTCTGCTGATGACTGACCTGAGGGACAGAGCAGCCAGAACACAACAGCAGAGCAAACACAGCACACACACCAGACACACTCCCTGAAGCACCATGCCCTGGGCGCTACATGACCCCTTCTTCATAAGGCAATTACTTTCAGGAGAAGGAGACCTAACTGCCTTTCCTAACAAAGAGAAGAGGGCAGAGACTTCCATAAAATGTAAAAGTGGAGGAATTTATCCCAAATGAAAGAACAAGATAAGGCCATGGCCAGAGATGTGAGTGAAATAAAGATAAGTAACATGCCTGAAAGACAATTTAAAGCAACAATCATAAGGATACTCACTGGGCTTGAGAAAAGAATAGAAGACATCAGGGCACCCAGGTGGCTCAGTTGGTTAAGTGTCTGACTTCAACTCAGGTCATGATCTCAGGGTCCTAGGATCAAGCCCCACATCAAGTCCTGCCTGAGGCCCCGTGCTCAGCAAGGAGTCTTCTTGTCCCTCTGCCTCTCCCCTCGCCGGTGCTCTCTCTTTCCCTCAAGTAAATAAATATAAATCTTAAAAGAAAAAAAGAATAGAAGACATCAAAGCAACCCTGAAAAAGAAAAGAAAAGCTGAAGACATCACAATTCCAGACTTAAGTTATATTAAAAAGCTTTAGTGATCAAAACAGTATGATACTGGCACAAAAACAGACGCATAGATCAGTGGAACAGAATACAAAACCCAGAAATGGACCCACAACTATATGGCCAGTTAACCTTCAACAAAGCAGGAAAGAATATCCAATGGGAAAAAGATTGTGTCTTCAACAAATGGTGTTGGGAAAATTGGACAGGAACATGCAAAAGAATGAGACTGGATCCTTTTCTTACACTGTACATGAAAATACATTCAAAATGGATTAAAGACCTAAATATGAGACATGAAACCATTAAAATCCTATAGGAGAACAGAGGCAATAACTTCTTTGACACTGGCAGTAGCAACTTCTTCCTAGATAGATCTCTTGAGGCAAGGGAAACAAAAGCAAAAATAGGCTTTTGGGACTTCATTAAAATAGAAAGCTTCTGTGTAGTGAAGGAAACAGTCAACAAAACTGAAAGACTACCTACAGAATGGGAGATGATATTTGCAAAGGACCTATCCTATAAAGGGTTAGTATCCAAAATATATAAAGAACTTATAAATCTCAAAACCCCCTAAAAAACCCCCCAAATAATCCAATTAAAAATGGGCAGAAGACATGAATAGACATTTTTCCAAAGAAGACATCCAGATGGCCATCAGACACATGAAAAGATGCTCAACATCACTGACCATCAGGGAAATGCAAATCAAAATAACAATAAGGTATTACCTCATACCTGTCAGAATTACTAAAATCAACAACACAAGAAACAACAGGTGTTGGCAAGGATGTGGAGTAAACCGTGCATTGTTGGTAGGAATGCAAACTGGTGCAGCCGCTCTGGAAAACAGTACAGAGTCTCCTCAAAAAGTTAAAAATAGAACTACCCTCTAATCCAGCAATTGCACTACTACATATTTACCCCCAAAATACAAAAATACTGATTGAAGGGGATACATGCTCCTTGATATTTTAGCAGCATTATCTGCAAGAGCCAAATTGTGGATCTAGCCCCAAGTGTCCATTGGTTGATGAATGGATAAAGAAAGGAGATGGTGTGTCTGTGTATACACACACACACACACACACACACAAATGGAATATTAGTCATAAAAGTAATGAAATCATGCCATATACAATGACATCGATGGAGCTAGAGAGTATTATGCTAAGTGAAATAAGTCAGTGAGAGAAAGACAAATACCATATGATTGCACTCATATTTGGAATTTAAGAAACAAAATAAATAAAGAGGGAAGAAAAAGAGAGAGGCAAACCAAGAAACAAACTCTTCACTACAGAGAATAAACTAATGCTTACCAGAGGGGAGGTGGATGCGGGATGGGTGTAATAGGTGATGGGGATTAAGGAGTATCCAGTTGGTATGATGAGCACCGGGTGATGTATGGAGGTGTTGAATCACTATATTGTACACTTGAAACTGATGTTACGCTGTATATTAAGTGGAATTTAAATAAAAACTTTTTAAAAAAATATTCTCTATTATTTTTTATGCTTTTTCATATTTTACATATCATGATGTCCTAAATAACATTTTCAAATGTATATTTTAAATATTTTAAACTTTGCTTTTCACATTTCAGTTTTCAGTACACCTGGAATTGACCTGTTGTGTATATTGTATGAGGAAGGAATTAAACTTGCTATTATCTCATTTGAATTTCCTATTATCTCAATACTATTTCTTGAATAGACACTTACAACTCCATGATTATAGTACAGTCTTGGTCATAAATCCATTGATCCATACAGGTCAGTTTCGTGATCTATTCTTTATATATCTGTACCAACATTACATATTGTTAATTAATAAACATTTACAGGTAGGATAAATATTCCAACTTCTTCATAAACATTTTCCCCTTCAGTCCAATCATATTTTTAGGAATCGAAGATTACGTGTTCACAAGAATAAAGTAATATGCAAAAAACATGTAATTTTGTTAGATGTTATTCAGTTTACCTCCATATCACTTGTCCCATTTTAAAGTCTTAGCAGCAATGTATGAGAAAGACTGTTGACCTCCTGGTTTGCCTTTCCTTTGAAAACAACTGAGAATTTCTTAGTCACAGAATAAGACAAAAAAAAAAAAACCCACAAAAATTGCAATATTGGTTTGGAAGTATAATAACTAGGCAATTATATTCTTAGAGAACCAAGAGAAATAAAAACATACAGCAATAAGAATACATGTGACAAAATGTTCATAACTACTTTAATCATTTTAGCAGAACCTGGGAAAAAGCCAAATGTTTATAAATATTGTTCTATATTTATTCAATGCACTACTAAGAAGGTCTAAAAAGAGTTGAACTTATGATATTCAAAACAATATAGAATAGTTTAAAAAACACAATGTTGATTTTATTTTTATTTTTCTTAAATGTTTTATTTATTCATGAAAGACACACGCACACACAGAGAGAGGCAGAGACACAGGCAGAGGGAGAAGCAGGCTCCATGCAGGGAGCCCAACATGGGACTCGATCCAGGTCCTCAGGATCAGGCCCTGGGCTGAAGGCGGCGCTAAACCGCTGAGCCACCCGGGCTGCCCCACAATGTTGGTTTTAAAAATCAGATATAAAAGAGTACATACTATATGCTTTCTATCACATGAATTTCTAGGTGAGAAAAAAATAAGTGATAATGACAATAAGAACAGAATTTAGCTCCATCTAGATTTGGGAGATTTCTTAGAATGACAAAGGAGGGAAATTTCTGGAATGATAGAAATATTCATTATCTTAATTGTGATGGTGGTTTTAATGGGTTTTATATATTTGTCAAAGCTCATTGAACTGCAGAACTTTAAAGGGTGAATGTTTTGCATGCACATTAGATCACATTCTAAAAATTAGTATTACACATATAAAATTGTGTATTTGTAGTAAAATAAGGTAAATTCTGAAAACTATCATGGAGCAAGGTCATGATTTGGGCCTGTGCTGAGAAACAGTTCTCCACAGATCTCTCTCATTGATGCATGTTTATGACTGACGTACTTTACTGTCCTGTATCCTAGACTATCTTTTCAATAAGACTTCTAATAAATTCCCTTTTGACCTCATCTAGCCCAACTAAGTTACTGCTCAAGGTAGCTCATGACTTTCAACAGGAAAATGCTAATGGGGTTGGAATAAATTGTCCCTTTGAGGATGCTTTTTATAAATCTAAATGTTCATAGGGATATCAGCTTAACTTGCAGTTGTTAATATACAACTTTTGGAAGAAAAGTGATGGAGTGTAGTTCTCCGATTCAAGGTGTGGAATGCAAGAAGTGAAAGATATATCTGTTAATCCATAGCTACTTAAAATTGTTACTAGAATTACAATAAATGCAAAAGCTTTTCCCAAAAATACTTTGTACAAAGAAGATTATGGTGAAAAGCATATAAATAGTATGCTTATTGTTCTGCTTTAAATGTGGAGCTTTGAAAAAATAAAAATTTTAAAAAATAAATGTAGAGCTTTGTATGCATTTAATCTCTACTTCCTATTTCGATGCCAGTTGTGTTTATTCTACGTGTATATTATATACCTATTATATATATTTAATAATGAAAATGATGAATGATTTCTTTAGTATTATTTATGTACACCCACAAATACAATAATGAATCTCTACAACAACCTGGACATTTTCCTCTCCATATTTGATGCAACAGAGCCTCAGAGTTGTTAGAATCTCACAGCTAGCAAGTGTCAGACTCCAAGGTTTTCACTGAGGTCGATTTAATTTCAAAGACTGCCACTGTTCTATCACTTCATACTGCTTCTCTAGCAGTATGAATAGGAGTGTTAAAGATTAACTAATTATAAAGAAATAAGTTGGTATATCTCTTAGCTCACTATTGACAACTGCTTCCAAAAGTCCTTTTGTATTTAATAGTACTTTTCACCATAAGAAATGCAAAACTGCTTGCCTGCATGTCAACTCTGTTTATCCAAGCCTTGCCAGCCTCAGCCCCTTCTCTTTCAAAGTGAAAATTGTATTGCTAAACAATTGCCTTCCCAGCACAGAATCTCATCTAGTTCCAATTTTGTTCAGAGACAGGTGTACATTGATAAGAATTTTATCTCTGGGAGTTTCTCCCAAGTTCACGGCTGCTTCTTCACACAACTGGCTGCCTCATGGTTGATGAAAATGGGGCACTGAAGAACAGTAGCCAAAGCCCTGTTATATTTTGTCCTCCGGTAACTATATAATGAGAAATCAATGGAAAGGAATAATAGGTTTGAGATGGATTAATAATAACGGGGAGATTTACCATGACCTCAAACTTCAGGGCCTTTCACACGTGCAGGTCCCTTCCAAAGCTCTGTCTGGTTGTAACAAGTTTCTATAACTTTTCTTAAAGGGTCCTCTCATTCTAGATTATGTTCCACAAAATCTAGATTCTCTTTGGAGAAGTTGGGAAGTGATAGGGATATTTCTAGCTTGAATATAAGATCAGTATTGAGAAAAAGAAAGGTAATGAGAAGAAGGCTAATACAGGAAAGGGGAGGAGCCATAAAGGGCAAAAGGGCAAAATGACAGTTGATTTTTTTTTCAAAATGAAAAGTTTGGGAGTAATCCATTAATCATAGCAAAGAAGAGATTGAGAAAAAAAACAATGAATATGGGATTAGGGACAAAAGAGGTATTTGTCTCCCTTTTCACTTGGGAGCATTCCTTGGCAATAAAATTGCCACATCAATTCCTCACACAGTTGACCTTACGTGTATTTAAATTGCAGTTTGTTATAGAAAATATCATATGAAACTTTAACTGAGAATTTACCTTTCTATACCTGTTAGAAATACAGGTGCTAAAACTCGGTTCTACATCAAGAATATATCATAGATAAATAACAAAATAGAGTAGGCCAAGTAATGATAGAAAAATAGCCTTCATCAGAGAGATCTAGGGCCTTCTGATCTTCCCTCATTTATGTACAAAGTCTTGACCCATTTCAATTCCGAAATGCATTGTTTCCCTGATGCAGAATCCAAAGAAATTCTTTTCTTCTTTTTCCTTTTTACTGAAATTAGAATAACTGGAAAAAAAAACCAACAGGATGATTCCTTTTTGCCTAAACATACTCCTATTCTGATTTGTAGTATTACATTGTCTGTTACTTTTCTCTGATCTTTGCATATTTCATGCACATTTTATCTCTGCTGCTGTTAAAGCGTTCTCTAGTTTTGCCAACTTTTGAAGCCTTTGGAAAAGATTTAAGTAGAAATGCATAAAACTAGAATTAATAATTAACTCAATTATGAAGGCTTTCGGTAGCAAAACAATGAAGTGTTCCATTTTTCTCAACTGGAAATTTGCATACGACCCACAACTCTTGAGTACTGAAGCAAAGAGTCCTGTTTTAAGATAGAGGAAAGAAATACTGGTTTGAGGAGGTGTTTGTAAATTAGGAAGGAACTCATCAGAAGAGAAAAGTAAAAGAATCACAAAGTAACTGTCTCCTGAAGAGATATAAAGTGTCTGGAAGAGAAGTGAGAATTTATGATGCACAGCAGAGAGAAGATTCGTTTTTCTCAACAAATTACAGAAAGTGATTTGAACAAATTAAGATGGTGAAGAAATTTCCTATAAATAATTTAATATACACATTGGAATAATTTATTATTTTTTTGTTAGTTTCAAGGACACACGGGGTGGTCATTTGTATTTCAGGTCTTTTATTTAGTGTGTGTGGTAGTTTCCTTTGTGTGTGTATGTGTACCTGTGTATTTGTAACAAGTATATAATATTCCTAACTGTAATCACCATGCTGTACATTAGATCCCTAGAACTTATCCATCTTATAACTGGAAGTTTGTATGCTTTGTTTAACATCTCTTCATTTTCTCCACCCCAAGACCCTGGTAACTATTGTTCTATTTTGTTTCAATGAGTGCAGCTTTTTTAGATTCCACATATAAGTTGTATCATACAATACTTATCTTTCTCTGCCTGGCTTATTTTACTTTGCAAAATGAACTCCAGGTCCATTCATGATGTTGCAAATGGCAATCTTCCTTCTTCCTTCTTCCTCATGGCTGAATAATATTCCATTGTATATGTATGCCACATTTTCTTATCCACTTATCCAACTGACAGACACCTAGGTTGTTTCCATACCTTGGCTATTATGAATAATGCTGCAATGAGCATGGAAGTGTAGATATCTCTTTGAGGTAGTGATTTCATTTCCTATGGATATATGTCAAGAAGTGGGATTCTTGGATCATGTAGATTTTTATTTTTTTGAAGAACCACCATAATGTTTTCCATAGTGACTATACCAATTTGCATTGCTATCAGCAGTGCAGAAGGGTTCCCTTTTCTTTGGATCCTTGCCACCATTTGTTATCTCCTATGTTTTGGTGATAGCCACTTTAACAGGTATAAAATGATCTCATTGTGGTTTCAATGTGCATCTCCCTAATGATTAATGACATAGAACAACTTTTCATGTGCCCATTGGCCGTTTATGTTTTCTTTGGAAAAATGTGTATTCAGAAATAATGAAAACAATGCCATTCCCAACAGCATTAAGTAAAATACTTAGAAATAAGTAAGTGAAAGATCTGTACACAGAAAACTAGAAGACATTGACGAAAGAAATTGAAGAAGACACAAATAAATGGAAAGACCTCTAATGTTCATGGACTGGAAAAATTAATGTTGTTAAAATGTCCATACTACCCAAAGTTATCTACAGATTCAGTGCAATCCTCATCAAAATTCCTATGGTATTATTCACAGAAATAGAAAAAAAAATCTCAAAATTTGTATGGAGCCACAAAAGACCCTGAATAGCCAAAGCAATTCTGAGAAAGAACAAAGATGGAGGCATTATACTTCCTGATTTCAAATAATAATACCAAAGCAGGGATGCCTGGGTGGCTCAGGGATTGAGTGTCTGCCTTTAGCTCAGGTCATGATCCTGGGGTCCTTGGATAGAGTCCTGCATTGGGCTCCCTGCAGGGAGCCTGCCTCTCCCTCTGCCTATGTCTCTGCCTCTCTTTTCTGTGTCTCTCATGAACAAATAAAATCTTAAAAAACAAAAAAAAACCCACAAATAATACCAAAACAATATAGTACCACCATAAAAATATACACAAAGACAGGTGGAACAAAATCAAGGGCCCAGAAAGAAACCCTCACATGTATGGAGAACTAATATTTGACAAGTCAAGAATGCTCAAGGAGAGGATAGTCTCTTTAATAAATATTGTTGAGAAAATTGGATAAGCACATGTAGAGGAATGAAACTTGATTCCATCTTATATTATTCACAAAAATTAACTAAAAATGAATTAAAGATTTAAAAATAAGACCCGAAGCCATAAAACTCCTAGGAGAAAACATAGGAAAAAGTTCCTCGACATTGGTCTTGGAAAAAATTCTTTGGATATGACACCAAAAACATAAGCAACAAAAGCAAAAATGACTGAGACTACATCACTAAACTAAAGAGCTTCTGCACAGCAGAGAAAACAGTCAACAAAATGAAAAGGCAGCCTATGGAATAGGAGAAAACATTTGCAAGTCATATATCTGATAAGGAGTTAATATTCAAAATATATAAAGAACTCCTATAACTCAATAGCAAAGTAGAAAACAGTCCAATTTTAAAATATGGTAGAAAACAAGACTGTATTATAAAGAAACTGATCCCTATGATCATGTAGTATATTCCAGACATTACTTTGTTATTTAATTCCCATAATACCCCAGTTTGAATCTTGTATTTTGAGGAAAACAAGGTACACATTGATTGACTAGCTTGTTCAACATCGGACAAGGAAGTAGTTTAGAAGCCGTGTCATGAACTCAGGCCATTTTGATGCCAAATGCTGTGTTTTTTGTTTTTACTAATTCTAGCTCATAAAAAGTATACTTCTACTCTCCAACAGAAAGAAAAGTTAACATTTGCTGATGGGCAGGTATTTGCCAATAACATCTATCCCATACATCCTTCTCTCCATTCATTCATGTATTTATTCATTTATTCAACAAATATTGCTTTACCATTTATTATGTACCAAACTGTGGGAAAGTCACGTTAGGTCAAGAAGAGAGGATACACCGTTTTTAAACATGTTTTACTATTTTCTCAGTTAAAAGACACAATTTCAGTTATTTTCTGCTCTCATATCGAAAACACATGTTAGATACTTATTGTATAAGACAGTACATTTGGGAACTTTTTTATTATAAAAATTAGCTTACGTGATTAGGGAGGATGATAAGTTTCATGATCTTCTCAGAAGTTTCATGAGAAGTTGGAGAACCAGGAAAGCCAGTGCTATAATTCAGTGTGAATTCAAAGACCTAAGAATCTGAAAGAGGCTGATGGTATAAGTACCAATCTGAAACTGAAAGCCCGAGAACTGAGAGCAAGAATGTCTATGCACAGAAGGTGGATGTCTCAGTTCAAGTAGAGAGCAAATTTGCCCTTTTGTCCTATCTATCCAGTCTGTCCTGATCTTTACAATTGGAAAGGCAGCAACCTGAACCAGGACCATTTGGCTACTAATATATTCATTTTACCATCATAACATATCCCCCATCTATCCTCTTCTCTCTGGATTCATTCCCTCACCCTACTTAACACCAACATCATGTACTTTGATTTATGGCTAAAAGTATTGCAGAAAATATCTGTATATTCGTTTTGCCATTTTCAGCCAACACAAAATCAGATTCTACACACTCAAGAGAGAGACTGATCTCACATGCAGATTTAATCATATAAGTAACTTATTTAAAATGTTTTCTTCCTGTTTTGTTAAACTGAAACTCTCCATTGTGCCAGATACCCCGTCTTTCTACAGCATTCCTGATTCTTATAGATAACTGGGTCTCAGATTTTTCCCATGAAGCATTTTCATGAGTGACATGGCCCCTTGTCCATTGTCAGAATTTAATAACCTCTCCCAATAACAACAAAATTTTTGCAGAGGATTAAAGAAAATATAAGCACAATGTATGTCTTCTGAGTAATACTTGCTTTTCTCCTTATACAAATGATCCTAGACAAAGTTAAAAAATATAAGTTAAATCCTAACTTTGGAATACTATGGTTATTCTTCCTATCATCTATTAAAGTACTTCATTCTGGCAATGACCCAGATAAAGAAGGATGAGAAAGGTCCTATGCAATTTCTTCATGCTAACTCTATTACCTCTTCATTTGCTCCATCTGAGAAAACATAAGAAAGTAAATGAGTCTAAGCAAGGTCATAAAAATAAACCTGAAAACATTCGAAAATATAACAAGAGGGAATCATTCACAAATATAAGTGGGTTTTTTGGGGGGAGAGTTCTTGTTTTCCTTTTTCTTTGCAAATTACTAGTGACATTTCAGAAATCAAGTATGGTGGTGGAAGCATGCTGATGACAGGCAACCAGGCTTTCCCTCATCCCCTTGTCATGCTCTTACAGCATTTTATGGATGCTACTTACACTTAGTGCATTTCATTTGAATTCTTTGTTGACAGCTCTGTCTCCTCTTAGATACTCTAAGTTCCTTCAGAAGAGGGACACAGTGTACCATCTTTTCTCTCCGATTCCTAGGAAATTTCATAGAACATGGAAATAGATGTTGGCTCAGTGAATGAGCAAACTGGGAACAGTGTTGCTACTAGAATTTTTGGCTAGTACTTTAATTTTCCTTTTACTTCTCTCCCTAAAAATAACACTTACATTGGTAGTAGCAGAGTTAGGTGAAGTTAGCTCTAGTTTTTGTCACAAGTAACTTAAAAATTGTAAAGCACTGCAAGACATCAGAAAGCAGTGATTTGAAAATATGAGTCATTCTATATCAATACAAGGAGCAGACAAGATCATGGGGTTCTGTGATACTTTCCTTACTTTTCCCTTATTTCATGTTAAAATTCCCTCTCATTGGAAGTCCTTTAGCAAGACAAATGACGCTTTATGTCCAACAGAGTATTCACTCAATAGGATACACATAGTTAGGGTACTGTGGATCTAGCATAACTGAGATCCTGAGTATATGTTCTTTTCAGTTGTCCAGTAAATTAACTTGTCCTAATAAATGCCTGTGTGTTACTCTTGCCTCTTTCATAAACTATCATTTTCTTTTTTAAGTTTTATTTATTGATTCATGAGAGACACACAGAGAGAGACAGAGACATAGGCAGAGGGAGAAGCAGGCTCCTTGTGGGGAGTGTGATGCAGGACTCGATCCCAGGACTCGGATCATGACCTGAACTGAAGGCAGATGCTCAACCACTGAGCCACACAGGCATCCCAGAAACTGTCACTTTCTAAATCTCAGTGTAGCCAACCCATATTCTCATGTACTGCCAGGCTTTGGGGACATGGAATTAACAATTCATAGCATCATCTTCTATTTTTGTGCCTAATAGTAGGGTATAGTGGCAATCTTCTGGTCTATAAATTCACGTTTTTTCATTTCTTCCCTTTTCTGATGTGTGACATTTGCTGCCCTTCACAAATTTAAATCCTTCTTCACTCAACAACAGGATATGTTGTTTCTCTGTCTTCATCCTCCTATGATCTGCTCTGAGTATCTGGTGTGTGTGTGTGTGTGTGTGTGTGTGTGTGTGTGTGTGTGTTTAAGAGTTTATTTATTCATGAGAGACAACAGGCAGAGACATAGGCAGAGGCAGGCTTCCTGCCGGGATCCCAATGCAGGACTCGATCCCAGGACTCCGGGGTCATGACCCGAGCCAAAGGCAGACGCTCAACCACTGAGCCACCCAGAGGCCCCATGAGTATCTGGTGTTAAATGCAATGACTGCTTGGATACTCCTAAAAAATGCCTGCAGTTGGTGTTTAAGACTCATTTCAAAGACAACAGAGCTCCCTGAAGCCTTTTTTCCTTTTTCCTTTATGGAAAAAGAGCAACAATAGCCACCCTAAATTTACAGTCATCTGTATTTGGTTCTCTGCATTATAATTAATTTCTATCTTTAAATACCATCAAATGTCAAAATCATCAGTTACTTCATTTTTTAGCATTAGCAGGAAAGGTTTGACTTTTCCTTAAAACTGAAACAGACAAAAAATAAGAGTATATGTTTGTATACATGCTCATGCACACTTTATTTTTTTATTTTTTATATAAATTTATTTTTTATTGGTGTTCAATTTGCCAACATATAGGATAACACCTAGTGCTCATCCCATCAAGTCATGCACACATTATAACATTTTTTTCTTTTAAAAAATATTTATTCATGAGAGACACACAGAGAAAGGCAGAGACAGGCAGAGGGAGAAGCAGGCTCCCCACAGGGAGCTCGATGCAGGACTCAATCCCGGGACCCAGGATCATGCCCTGAGCCAAAGACAGACGCTCAACCACTGGGCCACCCAGGCGTCCCATGTTACAATGTATTTAAGCACCACAAGCAGAAAGCACTACTGGCAGCATGGAGTTTGGAGGTTACTGGAATCCTGAGGTAAAGAAAAGTAGGTAGTCCAGTGTGATACATATTTTTGTCTTGGTGATATTTCATGTTCATTCATTTCAGCCCAATGGCCACTGCCTCTATGCTTGCTCAAGCCCTCCTCACCCTGATGTGGACCAGGTAGTTGTCTGGTATTGATTGATGGTATCATGTAGCACCTCTGACAGTCTCTAGGGATGTCTCCTCAGTAGAGATGACAAGAGGCATCAGGGAGACTTACTCAGGATCCAGTGGAGGGAATACGAAAGGCAAGTTGGAGCACAAAACAGGAAAAGATGAAGAGTAGTAAAGAAAAAAAGACTCAGGATGCCAATACTTGATTTTGAGATCCTTGTGCTCCAACCCTTTGTTTTTACATCAGGGGAAATTGAGACCCAAAGATATTAAAGGCATTGGTGAAGGCCTCAAGAATTTCCAGATTTGATCTTTTTTATTTATGACTCTTAGTTGCTCATAAAAACTATGGGTAGAGAACCAATTCTAAGGTAGTTTCCTCGTGGCTGACAATTCTACCACTGAGGGAAAGCTTCCCTCTTACTATCATGTCTCAGTGCTCACTCTAGTATTCTTACTTTCTCTTTTTGGTCCTCGATCAATTTTGAGTAATTCTACTTAACAGAGATATTATTTTAAAGGACTACTTTTGCTGAGGGCACCAGAGTATTAAGAAAAATACCTCACTTCTTTCCTCGATGTTACCTTCCTAGACAAGAGAAAAGGTCATTTGAAAGAAACAATGTAATTTCTTTGGTGACATGTTTTTGTTTTTGGGGTTCCCCCCCTGCTCTCTTAACACCAATGTTGGTCCACTTTAGGATGTAAGCATCTTACTGCTGAAAAAACATAGATCTGTGTGAATTTAGACCTCAGGCATCTGCATTAACAAAATCATGTCCCATATTGAGGGACACAAAACTAGAGGGCTAAAAACTGGGGCTGCCCAGGCAAACCCATTGTGCATGGCTTCCCAATATATCTATCTATATTCCTATATATTCCATATATATTCACATATATATTTATATATTTCTTCTATATATATATTCCTATATCTTGTTCTTATATATATATATATCCAATATTATCCTATATATTCCACATATATCCTATATATATTCCACATGTTCGATATATTCTCTCTACATATATCTTATATATTCCATATATATGTATTTCTCCTATATATATTCCTATATCCTATTCCTATATATATACCGTATACATATTTCCATATGTGTATATCCTATATATATGTATTCCTATATATTCCATACACACACACACACACACACACATATATATATGCCTAGATTGATGGTAACAATCAAACCTGTTTCTGTTTCTTTTATATCCAGATCTAGTCTTTTTAGTATCTGGTATCTGAATGCTTTGATCCTTCCTAATGATGATCATCTAAGAATTTTCCTAAGCCCACTGGCTATGGAATTCTAGTAAAACTCCTGGATGGTGTTCTGTCTCTAGTTCTAACAGATTTTTTAAAAATATGGCTTTTGATTTTGATACTAGCACATTTTGCCCTTGATATTGGTCCTTACTGTCTTTTACTTCTCTTGGGTGACAAAATTCTGTGAAAAGATTAAGAAACTCTCTTTTATTAAGATCCCTCAGCACTAACAAACAAAACTCTGTAAACTACGCTGATGATATAATTTTTCACTTCAAAATTTGGTCTCACTGTTCTCTCTCTAATTGGAAAAGAGCAAGCTCCCATAGTTGAGCTACATTTCTAGTTATCAGGTTCTTGACAAAATTGCTCAATTATTATGTTTAATTGAAATAATTGGTTCCTGGGCTTATAATCAGGTATTATTCAAAGCGTTTTGAGACCACACATTCACTAGCTGTACAGAGCAAATAGAGATGCATATTTGCATTTTCAGGATGAAATACACTGCTTCAAATGGAACAGAACTAAAATAGTCACTTTTATTATTCAAAACTTTATCTGAACAATCACCTTAATGTAAAAAGGAAATGGCTGGCACACAAAGCATCTTAGCAGTTTCTTCTGACAACTGGATTGTCTAAGTATAAATAACAGCACTGTGTTTAGAGAATAACACATACATGATATAATTGAAGTGATTACAAAATGAAACAGAGCCAAGAATTATTTTTTTTTTACATTTAGTTTCTTCAACGATGACAAAAGACAATAGTATTTGAGAACTTTATATTCACAACCCTAACGAATTTTTAAAAGATTGTATTTATTTATTCATGAGAGACACAGAGAGGCAGAGACATAGGCAGAGGGAGAAGCGGGGTCCCTGCGGTGAGCCCGATGCAGGACTCGATTCCAGGACCCTAGGATCATGCCCTGAGCTAAAGGCAAACGCTCAACCACTGAGCCACCCAGGCATACACTGCACATGTATCAATCATAATTGATTTTGATGAATATTTGATTTCTTGCATTTTTTTAATGAGGTTTAAACTTTTAGATCACCTTCAAATGTGAAGCTAAAATCATAACCTCCAGTATCTCAGTCTCCCAGGAGAAAACTGTGGTGTTCCTGGCTCAGTTTTGTAAAATATTCATGAAACTATGATGGCATCATGAAGAATGGTACTTTTATTCTCTAAAAGTGAATCTTGGTTTCCTTTCAAAGATAGCTAAATTTTCTAAAATGAAATGTCATTACAGAAGTTCACTTTTTAAAAATTATAAAGCAAAATATGACTGGCTATCCAGAGTATTGGGCCTGGGAGTGATAGACCCCTAGAAAGCACCCTAGCATCCATATTGTTGTGAAAAATTTATAACAAATAACTTATTTTTTTACTATAGCCCAGACTGTTCTTCCTATTCTTCCAGCCCAGTGTCTTTCAAAGTGGTGTCCTTCTTTAATTATGCATTTATTATAGTATCAATTAAAAATTTTATATATGTATAATAGGTTAGCTTCATGAGAGATAATATAAATATAAAAATGAATGCCCTGATCCACATCTATGAGGAGTTCATAGTCTAAGGGAAAAAGGCAACTATGTGAACAGACAAATTACAGTACAACATGGTGAATGCTATGGAAAGGCTTCTGTGGCAACATTATGGTTACCCGGCCAACAGTTCTTTCTGTCTTCCTATCTGTCAATAAACTCTGATTCTAATGAGTTACTGCATAGAGATACCTTAATATTGGGTAAGGACCAAATCTGTGCTCTAGGAATGGCATGTGACCCAGTTATGTCCAATAATAAATTGAGAAAATCTACTGAGAGCTACTTCAGGGGGATATTCCTTAATGTGAGATCTTTCTCCCTTCTCTCCCTTTCTTCCTCTTCCCATCTCTTTCCTCCTCCCCCCCACACTCTTCCACCTCTACTTCTGTTTCTTTCTGCTGTAGCTTTATCCCTGCTTCTTGACTTTGAATAAGATCATGATACTGTAGGTTTTGGCAGTGAATTGGCAGCCATGAGATAGGAAACCATCAGAGAAGCACTTCAAGAAAATGCCAGAGCAGAAGAATGGAAGACGAGAAGCTGACATGGTTTAGCAGCCGGATCAAGCACCTACTTCCATACACTTTGCTATCTATTGGAAAAAAAGAACCCCAATTCGTTTCAGCCAATGTTGCATTTTCTGTTATTTCAGACAAAAGAATCTTCAGTGCTGCAGCTTCATATGGGAGGTGACCTCTGAATTTGATTTTTAAATATGAACAGGAGATTTTCAGGCAGAAAAGTCATGAAATTTTAGTCAGAGAGAATGACATGTTGATATTTTAAAAGTAAAAGTATGTATGGAAAATTGGGAGAATTTCTGTGTATGATAGTTGGAATGAACACCAAAGAGAGAGGTAGAAGCAAAATTGTGAGTCAAACTCAGGAGGTTAGACCATTCTCTAGGCAATGAGGGGAATAGTTACTGCGGAGAGTTACATAATGGAACTGATTGTTTTGTGTTCGTGACTGTCATGGCGGCTTTATGGATAGACTAAGAAGGCAGAGATTGATTTCAGAGAGAACAACTTTCCTGAACATTCTTAAGGAGGATCACAGTTGCTAGTTCTTCACATAATGTGCAGTGTATGCTGTGGTACACATCTTCTCTGCCTTCCTTCAGAGATGAGGTTCTCATTCCTATGACTACCAGGAGTGCTGGTAGCTGAAAACATGTAGCTGAATTCCTGCCCAGAAATTTCCTCCAGCCAAAGGGAAGCCTCTCACCCAAGGTTATGCCCCCTTCTCAGGGATACCTCACACCCAATGGCTGGTCAGTATAGGGATAAAACGATAAGGCCCCTTCCCTCAATTTGAGATATCCAGAATGGCCATGCCAGCTCAAGAACAGGGCTCAACATCAGCCAAGGAAGGCCTTTGTTGCAGGGGCATCAGAATTCAGGTTTTCTTTTCTCTGCTTTCAATTATGCTTTTCTCACTCCTTTACAGATGTTATTCTTCAATTTTTTGCATGCAAATATCCACCTCAGAATCTGTCTCTCAGGAAATCCAACCCAGATAGTTGGTACCATTAGTGGTCGGAGGAAAACAATTCAAAACCAGCATTTGGTGCTGAATCACCAGGTGGCCAGCTGACAGTAAGGACCACTGCACTCCTGATAAGTGGAATATTGATAATTCCTCAGATGTGTAGTAGTAGTATGATTGTCAACCTTTCACTGCTTGTAAAATGGGATGAGGTAATAATGGAAGGAGTTTCATTGGCAGATACAATATCTTAGATTTTGAGAGGTTCTGCAGAAATCATGATGATGCAGTTATGGAATTGAATGGTTGCTGACCAATGCATTGGTGAAACTCACTGAAAAACTGAGAGCAATTATTCATCAATCTGAGAGCCAAAGGGCCTCCTTAGAAATACATAAACACAGTTTTATTCCTATAGCTGGAAGACAGGGTAAAAAACTGAGAATCAGAACAGGACTTAGTTAAAAGCAGAAAAGCTCAAGAAGGTTGAATTCTCAACCACAGTAAATCTGCTAACCAGGACACAGATTGGGAAGGAGTGGGACTCTGAGTGGATGATTTAGGTCGATGTATTCACAAATTGAGTCCTCGGATTCTCCTGAATTTTTCGAGCCTGCAAAAGTGTTTCCTTCCCCCCCAAAGTAATTTGCCTCTTGTTTTCTTGAAAATAATGCAAGGATCTCTGCCTTGCTTCCATTGTGATTCCCTTTCAGGACCTAACCCATCCTCCCTCCTGGACTTCAGACAAATAACTAGGTTCCATTCACTCCATAACCCAGCAAGGAGGGTGCTGGACATGCTAAGGAAGGAAAGACATCTGTATCCCAAAAGAAGATGTGGGACCTAGAGAACATTTTCCAGAAGGAACTGAGGGAGTACCTGTGGGTATAGAGTAGATATACTACACAAGGCTGGGAGACCCACCAGCAGGGTATATTCCGTGAGAAAAGCCAGACGATACTCTATTTACTGACGTGATGAGACATGCTGGTGTAATGGGATATCACGTGACCATGCATCCATAACTGGTTAACATGTGCTGATTTTGTCAGGAACATCAAGTCCTAAAGCTAACCAAGCCTAGCAGCATTCTACTGTAAAATGTAAGTGGTATGGTCAGAATAGGCATGAGCAGCACATGAACGCACAGATAAACTGCCCAAAAATGGTGATCTGTCCTCCATTCTTTTTTTTCCCCCTTAATGATTTATTTTCTGTTTTTCAAATTCCATAAGCAATTTTGTTGGTGGTGTTGCAGTGCTTTGTATCATTGTCCTCTCCAAATCTCCCATATACTTGCTGGTTGCTTTTCTGTGTCTCATTTGTGAATTACTGAGAGAAGGATATTAACATCTCCCAATGTGGTGACAAGTTTGTCCATTTCTCTTGGGCGACATTCACTGTATGTACTTTCACCCTGTATAGTTAGTCAAAATTAGTCAGGATTGAAAAATGTAGCTGAGGTCAAGAAAATAATTGCTTTAACATTTCAAAATCTCCTAGGCTGTCTGATTTGATTTGATTTTTTATCTATTTAAACAAAAACAGTTTGCCCATTTCTCTCACCTCCCACTCACCTGTCCCTGGCAACCACAAATCTGCTTTTGAGCTATAAACTTGGTTTTCTTAGATTCCACATATAAGAGAGATCATCTTGTATTTGTCTTTGTCTGACTTACTTCGCTTATCACAATGTGCACTCGTGCACTGTTTCTCTCCATATATAGACACACACCACAATTTCTTGATCCATTCATCCATGAATGAACACTTAGTTGTTTCCATATCTTGGATATTGTAAACAATGCTGCAATGAACGCGGTGGGGAGGAGGTAGTTTTCAGTTTCTCCAAAGAAAGATCCAAAAGTCGAATTGCTGAATCATATGGTAGTTTTATTTTTAATTTTTTTGAGGAAATTCCACACTGTTTTCTGTAGTGGCTGCACCAATTTACATTTCCACTAACAGAGTATGAGGATTCCCTTTTCTCTGCATCCTTGTCAGTACTTGTTATTCGTAGACATTTTGATGATAGGTATCCTATCAGGTGTAAGGTGATATCTTATTATGGTTTTGATTTGCATTTCCCTGATGATTAATGATGTAGAGCATCTTTTAGCGTAACTGTTGGCCATCTATAGGTCTTTTTTGGAAAAATGTCTGTTCAAATTTTCTGCTCATTTTTAATTCAGATCATTTGGGAGGTGTTTTGCTGTTCAGTTGTATGAGTTCTTTGTGTATTTTAGATATTAGCTTCTTATCACATAAATGATTTGCAAATACTTTCTCTTATTTTGTAGGTTGCCTTTCCATTTTGTTGATGGTTTCCTTTTCTGGGAAGAGGCTTTATAGCTTGATGTAGTCCCACTTATTTCCACTTGTGGTGCTTTTGCTTTTGGTGTCCGATTAAAAGAATCATTGCCATGACCTATGTCAGGGAGCTTATCTTGTATATTTTCTTCTAGGGGCTTCTTCGTATTTCGCAGCTCAATTCTGATGGAAAATGGGCAAGTGTAGTGGCATGAACCATAGAATATATTGAATGTCACACAGCAGACTTGGGAAAGCTGTAAGGCCACTTAGAATATTGATAGATTTACTATTATCCAGAACCAGTCATTGGCCTGTATGTTCAAACACATGATTATATCAGCAAATTGAGTATATTTATACCAGTCAGGGGTTGACTCCTGTTAGCTATGTGCATCAGTCTAGAACTAGGCAGGAGAAAGATACTACATTCAAGTGAGGTAATTTAAAATAATTTTATAAGGGACAGTTTACAAAAGTGTGAGCTAGGTTAGAAGATACACCAAGGAATAGTGGAACATCCCTGGGCTAATTACACTGGTATTTTGAGGAAATCTTCTATTTTGAATTGAGCAAAATAGGATATTATAAAAATATTCAGAACATATTCCTTTGAATGGTTAATATGATTCCAGTGATGATGGCCACCTGAAATGTCCTAGCATGTTATACCTGTCACCTTTCTTTTGGATTAGTCAGGTATTTATTCATTTTTTTTTGAGGCTTTAATTTTTTAGAGCAGTTTTAGATTCACAGCAAAGTTTAGTTGATTTGTGCTATTGATTTCCTATTTTCAATTTCATTGATTTCTTCTGTAATTCTTATTTTTTTTCTCCTGCTTAGTTTGGACTTAATTTGCTCTTCTTTTTCTAGTTTCCCAAGATAGAGACTTAAATTAGTGATTTTAGATTTTTCTTCTTTTCTAATATACTCATTCAATGCTATCACTTTCCCCCAAGCACTGTTTTCACCTCCTCCTACAAATTTTGACAAGTTGTTTTCATTTACATTTAGTTTGAAATATTTTTTTTAAGATTTTATTTATTCATGAGAGACACACAGAGAGAGAGGCAGAGACATAGGCAGAGGGAGAAGCAGGCTCCCCACAAGGAGCCGGATGCAGGACTCAATCCTGGATTCCCGGATCACAACCTGAATCTAAGGCAGATGCCCAACCACTGAGCCACCCAGGCATCCCTAGTTTGAAATATTTTGAAATTTCTCTTGAGATTTCTTCATTTGACCTGTGTATTACTTTAGAAGTGTGTTGTTTAATCTTCACATACTTGGGGATTTTCTAATTATCTCTCTGTTATTAATTTCCAGCTTAATTTCATTGTGGTCTGAGAGTAGAGTAGACAGTGTAAGCTATTTTTTTTTATTTTCAGGTGTGTTTTATGGCCCAGAATGTAGTCTTTCTTTTTTTTTTTAATATTTTTTTGTTTAATTTTTAAATTTATTTATGATAGTCACACACACACAGAGAGAGAGAGAGGCAGAGACATAGGCAGAGGGAGAAGCAGGCTCCATGCACCAGGAGCCCGACGTGGGATTCGATCCCGGGTCTCCAGGATCACGCCCTGGGCCAAAGGCAGGCACCAAACCGCTGCGCCACCCAGGGATCCCCGAATGTAGTCTTTCTTTGTGACCAATCCTTGTGAGCCTGAGAAGAATGTGGATTCTGCTGATGTTGGATAAAGTAGTCTATAGATGTCTATTATATCCAGTTGATTGATGGTATTTTTGAGTTCAGCCGTGTCCTTACTGATTTTCTGCCTACTGCATCTGTCCATTTGTGAGAAAGGTATTGAAGTCTCCAACTGTGATCATGGATCCATTTATTTCTCTTTGCAATTATATTTGTTGTTGGATGCTCTGTTGTTAGGTGCATGCACATTTAAGTCTCTGTCTTGGAGAATTTACTCCTTTAACATTATGTAACACTCTTCTTTATTCCTTACAAGTTTACTTGCTTTGAAGTCTACTCTGCCTGAAGTAAATATAGCTACTCCTGCTTACTTTTGATTAGTGTTAGTATGGTATACGTTTTTCTCCATCCATCTACTTTTAATTTACATGTGACTTTATGTTTCAAGTAAGTTTCTTGTAAACAACCTGTAGTTGAGTCTTATTTCTTAGTTCCATTCTGACATCTCTGTCTTTTAATTGGTGCATTTAGACCATTGACGTTCAAAGTGATTGTTGATATAGTTAGATTAGTAGCTACCTTATTTGTCAATGTTTTCTATATGTTGCCCTTATTCTTTGTTCCTATTTTTGTCTTCTACTCTTTTTCTGCCTTTTTTGATTGAGCATTTTATATGATTTAATTTTAAGCATGTCCATTATACTTTTTTTTAACTGCTTTTAGTGAATAGGGCATTCATTCAGATTGGCCAGAGTTGAGGACATGCCAATTGTTAATTTTTTTTATAAAGATTGCTATTTATTTATTTATGAGAGACACACAGAGAGAGAAGCAGAGACACAAGCAGGCTCTGCAGGGAGCCGGACATGGGACTCGATCCCGGGTCTCCAGGATCAGGCCCTGGGCTGAAGGCGGCGCTAAACTGCTGAGCCACTGGGGCTGCCCTTGTTAAATATTTTGAATATCGCTGTTGTATGGATCTGACTATCCAAAAGTATCCAAATGAAAACAAAACAAAACAAAAAGTATCCAAATGATTGAATTTTATTTGATTTTTTTCCTAAATAGTGTTTCTACTACTATTATTACTGTAACGATTACCCAAATTTGTTGAAACTTTAGTATTTTTCTTACCATAAGCTAATGAATATATATATTTTTATGCTTGCTTTGTATATGAGGAATATGAGGTTCAGAGGGGATAAATAATTTGCCTAAGGTCACATGACTTCTTAGCAGCAAAGTAAAGACACCAATTCAAGTTTATTTGATCCCCAAATATGTGTTAATTTAACTGAACTGTCCAGCTTTTCCAGTACGTGGGTGAGAAAAAGAGAGAGACAAAGACTGAGACAGAAATGCAACAGCTTTCATATGTCCAATTAACAATGTAGGACAAAATCCTGTATGTGAATGTAATGTAAATGGCACTTCCACAAATAAGAGATAGCATAAATAAGGGATCTCCTAGGGTTTTTTTTTAAAGACTTTATTTATTTATTCATGAGAGACAAAGAGGCAGGGATAAAGGCAGAAGGAGAAGCAGGCTCCCCACAGGGAGCCTGATGTGGGACTCCATCCCTGAACTCCGGGATCATGCCTCGAGCCAAAGTCAGACACTCAACCACTGAGCCACCCAGACATCCCTAGTAGTTTTGATAGAATTAAAATGATAAAGCAATGTAGTATAATCCATTCAGAAAGCATTTGACAACATATGCTAAGTATCTTAAGATTATTATACTTCATTTAATAACTATATTTCTATGTTTCTGTATAAAATATAATTTAAATATTACAAAATGTACATGCGCATTAGTTGAAATTTTATTTGTTATAACAAATACAAAAATCTAAAAAATTAAAAATGCAGAGTATTGGTGAATAAAAAATGGCACAGCTTGATTGTTTAAACATTATTAAGTCATTTAAATGATATTTATTTTTTTAAAGGTTTTATTTATTTGACAGAGAAAGCATGCAATAGAAAGCATGAGTGGGAGGAGAGGTGGATGGAGAGGGAGCAGACAGTCCATCAAGCAGGGAGCTCCATGCAGGGCTCAATCCCAGGACCCCGGGATCATGACCTGAGCCAAAGGCAGACACTTAACTGACTGAGCCATCCAGGCATCCCTTAAATGATATTTCTAAGGAGTGTTTAAAATATGGAAAAGACTTCTGATAAAAAGCTAAGCAAAAAATAAAATCAGGATACAAAACTGTGCATATGTTGTACAGTCAGATTTTTGTAAAACAAAAAATTCTACAGACAGAAAACAAATATATTCAATGTTAATAGCTTTATTTTTCTGTTTTTTTCTTAATTTATTTAAATTCAATTAGTTAACATATAGTGTATCATTAGTTTCAGAGATAGAGTTCAGTAATTCTTCAGTTGCATATAACACCCAGTGCTTATTACATCATGTGCCCTCCTTAATGCCCATCACCCAGTCACCCCATCCCTCCACCCACCTCCCCTCCAGTGACCCTCAGTTTGTTTCCTATTGTTAACAGTCTGTTATGTTTTGTTTTTCTCTCTCTGATTTCATCTTATTTTATTTTTCTTTCCCTTTCCCTATGATCCTCTGGTGTGTTTCTTAAATTACACATGAGTGAAACCATATGATAATTTCTTTTTCTGATTGACTTATTTCACTCTGCGTAATTCCCTCCAGTTCTATCCAAGTCCATGTAAATGGTAAGATTTCAACTTTTTTGATGGCTGAGTAATAGTCCTTTTTACACACACAGACACACATACACACACACACACACACCCCACATCTTCTTTATCCATTGATCTGTCAACGGACATCTGGTCTCTTTCCATAGTTTGGCTATTGTGGATATTGCTGCTAAAAACATTGGGGTGCAGTGCCCCTTCGGATCACAATGTTTGTGATCCATAAATACCTAGTAGTGCAATTGCTGGATCGTAGGGTAGCTGTATTTTGGTGGTACACTCGAGTTGCGTGTTTTGAATTTCTTTCTTTATACATTTCTGCTTCAAGAAAATTCTTTTGATTAATCCTTGTCTGTTCAACAGATGTGTATACCAGTATGTCTAGTACTGCTATATCTGGGTTATTAGTCATTTGCTTATGATTGAACTTTCAACACTTAGAGGACTTTAGGGGTACTATTGCTCTCCCTGATATTTTATTTTTTAAAGATTTTATTTATTTATTCATGAGAGCCACAGAGAGAGAGAGGCAGAGACTCAGGCAGAGGGAGAAGCAGGCTCCCTGAGGGGAGCCTGATGCGGGACTCGATCCCAGGACCCGGGATCATGGCCTGAGGCAAAGGCAGACACTCAACTACTGAACCACCCAGGGGCCCCTCTCTCCGATATCTTTATTTAAATAGAGAATATACTAGAGGTGCCTGTGTGGCACAGCCAGTTAAGCATCTGCCCTCGGCTCAGGTCATGATCCCAGGGTCCTGGGATTGAGCACCATGTCCCTGAGCAGGGAGCCTACTTTCCTTTTCCCTCTGTCCTTTCCCCTGCTCATACTCTCTCTCACTCTAATAAATAAAGATAAATAGATAGACTACTATACCCAGGTTATCATGGCACATATTTATCAATGACTTTTCCAAACCTTATTATGTGAATGTAATTACATAATACTTCTTAGTAATAGAGATATGTCTTATGGGGAGTATTTTTATATTCAGTTATATAAGTTTTTAAAATATTTTAATTAGTATTAACTACCACTTAATCTAACCTAGAGCTTATGCTCAGATATTGATGAAACTGAGGATTCAAAACTGAATTCTATTAAGTGCAAGGTCTTCTATGTAATTATGATCTAAGGTTGGGAGTACGGGTTCTGGGGACAGATTTCCACGCTAAGTAATTAGAAAAGACAATTAAATTCTCATTGCCTCAGATAACTTATTTATAAAATAAAACTGTATCTGTCCTGTAGGATTATTGTAGGAATTCACTGAGCTAATGCATATACAACATTTACTTAGAACAGTTCCTGGTAATAATAAATAACAGCTCAGTGTTTGCTGTTACTATTATTGCTCCCAGTTTTCAAATTTATTTTGTGTTCAAATATCTCTGAAATGTTTCTCTGAGCGGCTGTCAGTACCTCTAATTCTTCCATGGTCAGGCTGTTTATCTCTTTTATTCCATTAGAGGTGATAGGGATAAGGATTCTCAACTGTTTCCTTTGCCCTCAGCACCCAGTAGTGATATGGACAAGTTACAGGGCCTCACTCAAACAGTGTTTCTCAACCTGAAAGGCACAAGCCATACTGATAAACACCGAATGAAATCAACTGGCACAGTTCACTTTCTGCCATCCCAGCTTTGCTAGGATTTGCTGCTACTATCTTTCGTTTTTCTATCTCAAAAATTCTAGTTTTCTCTCTTCTATGACATGAAGATGGAAAAAAAAATCTGTTAAAAAGACTGTTCCCTCCCCCCTGCTCCCCAAAAATACCATCCTCAAGAGAAAATAAAGCTACCCATAGCTGGGCTCTATCCTGTCAGAAGAAACGGTTTTCCTCATCATTCTTAAGAGTAAAAAAAACCCTTCATTTTCTCTTTGTGGGTCATTTTTTTTTTCTTCAAAGCTTTTACTGCTAGGAATCCCAAGCTAGATGTTGTTGGAAATCCAATAGGCTTTTAGGAGTGTTCCTGGCAATCTTAGCTCCCTCTTGAACTTGTACTGTTCTCTAGGTGTCAGGCTCCTTTCTCTTCTGCCACTTTGCTTCTCCTGCTCCTGTAAAGCCAACTCAGCCCAGATTACCTTTTTCCACAAGCTACCAACTGTTCTTGCCATACCTTGTGCTGATGAGAATGGTTCTCACAAAGAAAGGCAGTGAGAAAAATAAAGGTTGTTTTGCCATAAACAATGTATAGTGGTTAGAGAATATCCTTTAATGCATGCTTGGACGTTGACCGTGACTGCTCAAGGTGATCCAAAGACTTGCTGTTAAAAAGATGAAAACCATAAATACATTCATTGGATCAGGCTCAACACAGTTGAGGTGAGAGGGCCTTCTCAGATCTTTCCTGAACAGCTGCGCAGCTCTGCATATGCATGTGGTTCTCTAAATCCCCACAATTACGGCAATGCTTTTCAAAGGCCCTGATGAACATCTCATTCCCCAGATCTTCCTTTTAAGTTTTTGGCCAGTGTCTCTTTGGCTCTAACTGATATTGCTCCTTTTGGCAGCAGTGGTATTAACCAGTTGCCATTGACTTTTTTTTATGCACATGCTTTAGATACGGCTTTTTCCATTGAGTGTGTTCTGAGATAGATCAGACTGGCAGAAAGAAGCCTTGTGCGTGGGCCTTTCCAAGGATGCTGCCAGAGAGATAAGACAGTGGCAGTTCTCTGGAGAGGAGCCTTTAGGCAGAACTGCAAACCATCTCTACTTCTTTAAGTGCCGGCTGCTGGTTTTCATAGCGATCAAGGTTGTTGGAAGTTGCTGGTTGTCTGTTACTATGGAGGGGTGGAGAGAAGGATGAGAATAGGGAAAGTTCTGTCTCCATAAAGCTCATCGTCCTTTCCCAAATTCAACATTATCTCTTGAAGAAATGCTCCTCTGGTTACTGTAGGACTGTGTTTCATTCTCAAAGCTCTGAGAAGGTTGGTTTGGACAATTTTGGCCGGTGGCCTTTTATTCGGTGGCTTTTTAGTCATCCTTGCTCTACCATTCCAGAATTCCCACCCCTCCTTTTGCTTTTTTATCTCCTAGTGGTGCCACACTTTGGTGAATGTGCAAGCAGAAGACAAGTAGCAAGTTCCAGGTAATGCAGGCTACAATTTCAGTCTTCTGAAACAAAGTGGAAAGTGGAGAAATGAATGGAGTCTGTCTGGAGGAACAATTAGAGAATGTCCACTACACCATTTTTGTAGAAACTAATGTGAAACCTGAGTACAATTTCTCACTTGGCAATGAGACATAATTTTCACATGCACTGGAACACATGAAATTGAAATGACTAGAGCATCCTCTCTCTGTATCCAGAAAGCAAAATTATAATCAGCAGCCTGCTTGCTTGGCATGAAATCAGAAAATACAAGTAAATAATAATGTCAGGTTTAGTTTGCCTACAACTTTCATGCCTAAAGTTCGAATATGCCTGGCATGAGAGCCATCTTCTTCCTGTTAAATACTTGGATGGGTACTGGTCAGTGGCTTTTTAAAACAGTCATCCTCCTTTTCCTATACTTTATGAGTTGAGTAGACTCCATTCTCATCAATAGCATTTTTCAGATGCACATTTGCTTGGGTAGATTAACGTCTTACTGAAATGCAGACATTCCTCTTTCCTTAAATTTGCTTTCTGCATCTTCAAATAATCTTTTATTCACTGGTTTTATGCTTAAGTTCTCAGAAAATTATCTTCTTTTCCATATTTTAAAGTTATTGGGGTAAGCTAATTCCATATTTGCTTTGGATACTGCCCGCATTGGACTGGTTATAGGAGTCCTTGTGTACTCGAGAAGATTCAGAAATTTACTAATAAAAAAAGATGAGAATCACAAATATGTTCATTAAACCAGGCTGGAGAAAGCCATCAAGACCAAAAGAATCTTGTTAGGATTTTCCCATAGCATAGCTAGGTAAGGTTGTCTAGAAAACTTGACACAAATATTTCGCAAAAGTTTCTCTTATCTATCTTGTAGATCTGTCATTTTAAAAGCCCACATACTGCTAACAGATTAAAACTAATTGATTGATTATAAAAGCTAAGTTATAGGGGCACCTGGTGGCTCAGTCAGTTGAACATCTGCCTTTGGCTCGGGTCATGATCCTGGGGTCCTGGGATCAAGTCCCATGTCGGGCTCCCTGTTCAGTGGGGAGCCTGCTTCTCCCTCTGCCTCTGTCTCTCCCCCTGCTCATTCTCTCTTGCTCTCTCTCTCTCTCTCTCAAAGAAATTTTAAAAATCTTTTAAAAAATAGAAGCAAAGTTATAAAATAGTGTTTTCTTTTTTTATAAGTCAGCTTGAGCTAAATTTTGCTATGGTAGCTTTCAGCAAAAATGTATCAGTGGCATACCACAGTAATGATTTATTTTTCATTCAGTTTACACATCTATTATGGTCCAGTTGTGACTTTATTCCGAGATTTTGGCTGTCTATAGCCTTGCATAAGATATTCCTAGTCTCTAGGCAGATAAAAAGAAATGAAGAGCCAGGTACATTCTGACCATGAATTCTTCTCCTTAAGAGTGACCCAGTTGATTTCTACTTAAAACATTGTATGGCCAAGCTTAAATCCATGGTATTGGGAGGTGCATTTTTCTACTGGGTGAAAGATAAGGTGCAGAGAAACAGGATGGATATACTTAACTCTAATGCAATATACCATATTCTCTTAGTCACCTACCTTGGAAACCAAAGTTATGAGTCTTTACAAAGCATCTATGATTCCTACTACATTCTTCTCATTAGGAATTGTCAGCATGACTTACTGATATAGTGTTAATTGAATGTCCCATAAAAGTTTTAAGGCAGTTAAGGCCCTTGTGGATTGAGTGGAAGAGAGAGTTGATGTGGATCTGAAGTGAATTGATGGAGTACCACTGTCCGTGCCAAGTGCAAGCATGATATTCTTCTGTCCTTTCCCTTTTAACAAAGAGGAAAAAATGGTTACTAGATTATAAACTGCACACCAAGCCTCTGTTGACTTGCTTAGGCAAAGAAACCATCTCTTTCATAGTAATTAGACTTCACTGGAATTCATCATTCTTTACAAAAATGTTTATCTTAGGCTTAGTCAAAACTGGGCATGCTAATGAAGGTGTAACAGAAATAACTACTTGGGCACAATGAATTCACTCCGGCTAACTTAAGGGAAAGTGATTTATTAAAGAATATTGGGTAGCTTATAGAATCATGCAAGGCCTAGAGAAAGTCTAGAGGCTAGTGTTCCAAACCTAGAAACCTGTCTTAGTTGAAAAAGTGTTGCTGTAGCTATGAGAGTGCCAGCCACCAGCAGTAGTGATTGGGAACCTGACTTGACAAGCACTTTCCAGCACCAATGCCATTTCTGTGACAGTACATCATTCCTTTCCTGAAATCTTGAGGCCTCTTCTGCCAATAAAGCCAGAGAGAATGGAAGCTCCATACTGGCCCCATTTCCTCACACTGCTTCATTTTGAATCAGATTTGCCTATAGTGTTCCTGGTCAGATGCCTGTTCCTAGCCAAAAGGGACATTTGGAATATGACATTCTGCTTTTTATGTTTGTGAGACATGTAAACCTCGCAATGCAGGAATTTCTCCAAATATAGTAGGAGTATTCTTAAAATACTGAGCAATCATGAATTTGACCTATACTTTCACCCATGGAGGTCAAACTGACTAAATATGCAAGGGGAACTAAAAGCCAAAACTACGAGAGGAAAGCTAACATGAAACAAAATGGTTTGAAAAAACTCTGGAAAGTTTCAACAGAAGGAGACAAAACTTTGAAAGTTATGCTCACCAGGTAAATTTAAAATAAAATTGGTTGTATGTTTGTGAAATGGATGACTTGACCTTAAATCTGTTGAATAAAAAACAAGTCCAGTCTTAGTGAGGAGATGCTTTGTTCAACAGGATTATTGCAAAGGGTGTAGTAGAGAATGTTCTGACTACAAAATCCATAATAATCTCAAGAATTAGGCAAAGGGGGCACCTGGTGGCTTAGTAGTTGAGCAGCTGCCTTCGGTTCAGGACGTGATCCCGGGGTCCTGGGATTGAGTCCCGCATTGGGCTCTCCACGGGAACCTGCTTCTCCCTCTGCCTTTATCTCTGCCTCTTTCTCTGTGTCTTTCATGAATAAATAAATAAAATCTTAAAAAAAAACAAATTAGGCAAAGGGGGTTTTTCTTTTATAGAGAGCAGTATACAAATTGGGTATGGGAAAGAGGGATGAAAAAGTGGCTGTCGGATAGAAATCAGGGCATGTTTTCCACGGAGTCCAGCCTATTCTCAGGAGGGCTGTTAATGAGGGGCTATGTGCTGGCTCAGGTGGAGGGAGGGTGGGGCAAAGTGAAGGGACTTAGGGGAAGGAGAGAATCTTAACCCACTTTTGGTTAACAAGCATTTGGTTCTGATTGATGGGGAGTGGAGGTGGACAAGTAGTTTTGCTAATCATTTATAAGACAAGTAATGGTTATTTGGAGGTTGTGTGTCTGGCCTTGTCCCCTGTCAACAAGGGAAGTGCCTGTGAGTCTTACTTAAGTCCTGTGGAGAAGGGTGGTTTTTGCAGTGAGCCCTTGTCCAGGACACAAAATGGTGGGGAGGAGTCCTTTAATCACCACAGTTTTTCAGGAGTGCAGTTTTTCAGGAGCGCACAAACTTTTCAGCTATAATTCAACATTGTCAAATCCCTTGCCTTAGCCAACAGTGTGTGCAAACTGCTCCACACCTGCCCTCTGTGTCTAAGATTTACTCTCTCTTGAGAAGTTGAGCTAGAAATGGTTTGGATTTGAAGGCACCAGTCACAACTGAGGACAGGAATGAGATGTCCTGGTGAAAACAGGGTCATGAAATGAGATCTGTAATAGAATGGTGAGAACTCATCCCTCCCCCACAGCTCCCTTTCATATGTCATCTGAAAACCTATAAAATGGTTCCTAACTGACCCAGGAGCATAGGCCTACAAATACTGCCGTTTACAGAGCCCTTGATGAATTTACTGGAATCATTACCTACCAATTTGTAAAGATCAGTATTTTTTAAGCCCCATTCATGCACAAAGTATATGCAATCAGCATATTTATATCTCACTTAAAAAAGATTTATTTTAAAAAGAGAGGATGCACATGCCAGTGGAGGGAGAGGTAGAGGGAGAGAGACAGAGAGAGACAGAGAGAGAGGATCTCCAGCAGACTCCACGTTGAGCATGAAGCCAGTGGCGGGGCTCGATCGCATGACCCTGAGCTCATCACCTGAGCTGAAATCAAGAGAAGGTTGCTTAACTGACTGAGCACCCCCAGGCATCCCAGTTAGTAAAATTCTGAGGCTGATTCTGCAGGAAAGTTCCAAAAACACAGCTGTAAGCAAGCTGAGAGGATAATAGTCCAGTTTGGAGACAGAAGATGGACTGTTGAAGGAGAGACAAATTCAAGAAAATTGCGAACCTGCTGGAATACCAGGTGTGTTTGAAGGCTTGATTGGAGGTTAAGAATTCTCTTGAAAAGATTGGAGAAGAGTTAATGAGAAGATATTTAAGTAAACATTTGATTGTATCGCATAATGAGTCTGATCTTATAGTCCAGTTCTACACTAAATGCTTTGGAATTTATTGGAGAAAACAATTCTGCCTGTGCAACAATTTGCAAAGAGAATGTAACCATTCATGCAATCACTTATTCAACAAATTCTGGTTAGGGTCTAACATGTAACAGGTGTTATGGAAGGTGCTGGGGATACAGCAGAGGACAACACAGACAAAAATCCATCATTCCCTATGGAGCTACATTCCAGTGTGGGAGAAGGAAGAAAATTAACACAATGAATAAACAGAGTTGTGATGGATGATGAGAAATGCTAAGAAGAAAAATAAAGCATCATTTAGGATCTGGAAGTGGCAAAACAGTGTGAAGCAGGGGAGACAAGAAGGGGACTCAGTGGAGCAGCCATTGGTGGATACGGGAACCTGCTCGGCTGAAAAGGGAATTCATTGTTTGAGAAGAGCCTGCCAATTGCAGAACTATCAATCACGCTGTTCCATGGATGATTCCAGCCACTTGTTCTGCGATCTGAGAAAGCCTAGCAGTCCTATAATTGATTGAATGGCAGTCTTTTCATCATCCTAGATGATCGATAAGCATCAACTCTAGACATTTATTTGACTCTTTCTTAGAAACAAGCCTTTTGGGTAGGTCTCAGATCATAGAATCAGCTTGGATGTATTTGATTGAAGCATTATCTTGAATTGGTCATAGTTTGGTATGAAGATTTTTCAAACAGACTTTGTAGTCAACAGAGAGGAATTTTATTTTTTTCCTTTTTTATATAAATTCATTTTTTATTGGTGTTCATTTTGCCAACATATAGAATAACACCCAGTGCTCATCCCATCAAGTGCCCCCCTCAGTGCCCGTCACCCAGTCACCCCCAACCCCCGCCCACCCCCCTTCCACCACCCCTAGTTCGTTTCCCAGAGTTAGGAGTCTTTCATGTTCTGTCAGAGAGGAATTTTAAAGCCTAGCTCTGCTGTTTATGCTCTTAGTGATTCTGGACGAGGATCATGGACTGGGTTCCCCAAGTTGCAGAACCCGATGTGGAGTTTGGCAGGCAGGATGTTTAGTAAGGAGTACCCTAGGGATCAATATCTGGGGAAGGGAGGGACAAGTCAAGCTTTAGTTGGGACTCCAGCCATTCCCACGGGGAGCCTGGGCATGGGGAAAACCCTTTAGAAATATCCAAGATTAGGCCAAGGTAGGTATTTTTTTTAAGATTTTATTTATTTATTCATGAGACACACACACACACACACACACACACACACACACACACACACAGAGGCAGAGACACAGGCAGAGGGAGAAGCAGGCTCTATGCAGGGAGCCCGACGTGGGACTTGATCCCGGGTCTCCAGGATCAGGCCCTGGGCTGCAGGCGGCGCTAAACCGCTGAGCCACCCGAGCTGCCCCCAAGGTAGGTATTTGTGTATGTAATTTCTTTCATTTATTTCAAAGGAGATTTATCGACCACAAAAATTCCATTTGATTGATAGAATATGGATTATGTTATCATACAGATATAACCTCACTGACATGGATTGAATGATTCTGAGCACAAAGATAGCACAAATAAGAAAATAACCTTCTACAGAAGGGGAGATTTTCTACCTGGGAATTTTATTTCAAGATGAGAAACTTAGCCGCAGGCTAGCATTTAAAGGCTACCCTGAGTGCATTTAGATATTTGAAACTATTTTTAGTTCTCATTGTCACCCTGACAATGTTCTGCTATTTTGAGGTCATAGGAAAATTGGAAACCATCCTGGTTGCATTTTAGCTTGCAGCTTATAGAATACCCATGTCTAGATCAAGGCTTTCTAGTCAACATCCAGTTTTAAAATATGGCTTTGGTTTTAGAGGAGGACAAGCTGTAACTACATTAATTATTCAGTCTGTCAAATTATAAAAATGATATTTTCTTCATTTTTTTCTTCCATGACTCTTAAGATGATAGAAGACTAATCTTTCAAAGAAATGAACTCTAATCTGCAGTTGTTTTTGTAGATTTACAGAAATGAAAACTTCTCAACTCCATATATCAAGAATTGACAAAATGAAGGGCACCTGGGTGGCTCAGTCCATTAAGTGTCTGCCTTCGGCTCAGGTCATGATCCCAGGGTCCTGGGATCAAGTCCCACATTGGACTCCCTGCGGGGGAGTCTGCTTATCTCTCTGCACCCCTCTTCCTTCATCCCCCTCCCCCCTGCTCCTGCTCTCTCTCTCTCTCTCTCTCTCTCTTACTCTCACTTGCTCTCTGTCAAACAAATAAAATCTTTAAAAAACTGACAAAATTAAACCTATGTACTAATATTAATTGATAAACTCCTACATCTTCTACACCACTTTGAGTACCATTCACTTTGATGAAATTCGCCTTAAAAATAACAGTTTGGGACACCTGAATGGCTTAGCAGTTAAATGCCTGCCTTTGGCTCAGGGTGTGATCCTGGGTCCCAGATGGAGTCCCACATCGGCCTCCCTGCAGGGAGCCTGCTTCTCCCTCTGCCTGTGTCTCTGCCTCTCTCTGTGTCTCTCATGAATAAATAAATTTTTCAAATCTTAAAAAAATTTCGTATAAAAAAAATGTAGTTTCTGCCCTTTTGTTGCTCATTATCTATTCAAGACCCAAAGAATCTGAGGAGTATAATTCAAAGCTGATACATAATGGCCAGGGTTTTATGTTGCAAATTGAAACTTTCACTTAAGTGGAAGGTAAATGTACGGCAAGGCTTACCTATAAGCTCACAGAACTGACAGGATGGCTGGAGAACCAGGCTCCAAAGACGCAAACACAGGAATGCTTGTATAAGAACAAAATACTAGCTTTCTTCACTGCTGGTGAACTCAGCTGTTTGTGCCAGATGCTTCCATAGCTGTACATCTAATTATTCATCTCTTCACCTTTGTGACACTCTCTCAAAATTCAGGCTCCCTCACCACAAAGTTAATTTGTGTTGGGTTGTTGGCCAGTGGCAGAGAAAGGGAGAATCTCCTTTTTTTGGACTTTCCAGTGGGAGTCTGGGACTTGTCCTTCACAAAGATTCCCATTAGGGAGGATTAAAGAGATTAGGGTGCTGGGAAGTCAAAAAATGACACATTTGCTACAATATGAACACTTTGGAGTTTGTTGAAGTCCACTGGACAAGGGCAGATAAAGATGGAATAGTCAGAGAAGAGCTTTGTGGAGAATGAATGAACTAAGATGCATTGGCCCAGTGTTAGACAGACATCACCTGGGCAGATAGAGGTTTTTTATTTTCTAAAGGAGAAATCTGAGGCCCAGAGAGAGAGTTTGTTACCTAAAACTGATCAGTCAGCAATAGGATCAGAATCAGAGGGGACATTTGGGTGGCTCAGTGGTTGAGTGCCTGACTTTGGCCCAGGGCGTGATCCTGGAGACCCGGGATCGAGTCCCATGTCAGGCTTCCTGCATGGAGCGCGCTTCTCCCTCTGCCTGTGTCTGTGCCCCTCTGTCTGTTTCTCTCTCTCTCTCTCTCTCGAATAAATAAATAAATACAATCTTAAAAAAAAAAAAAGAAAAAATCAGAACCCGGCAACTTGGGTCCCAGGCAGAGCTCAGTCTACTAAATATATTCAGTCTGTCACATTCTCGCCACACTGAAGGCCATCACATTGCTTTGTTTAGGCCCTCACTTGGGCTGTTGCCTTGGCCTCCTGAGCTCTCTGCCCACCTTGGGCCATTCCAGCTCTCTGCTGATGTCAGATTTATCTTTCAAAGTGGAAGAACTACAGCGATTTCTCAGATGAGTGAAGTTTAGACCCCTGAGCCTAATTTCTGAGGCCCCTTGGGCCTGGTTACCTGCAACTCCCCGATTTGACTCTGAGCATCAAGTCCACATTGGGCTCCTTTCATTATTTGTAGTTGTATATGCTCTGCCCCCTTCCTGTAATTCCCCCATCCCTTTCTTTCCTGCAAACTCCTTTACATTTCAAATCAACTCAACTATAATTTTCCCAAAGAAGATGTTGCTGGAATCTCAGAAAAGCATTGCCATGTCCTTTGCTGTGGTCCTGTAGCATCCTCATACACACAGCCATTGCATCCCCAACTGAGTGGATTTGTTTAAATGTTTGTCTTCCTCTCAATATTGAAAATGTCTAGGATACATATTGTATCCTCATGGCCAAGTCAATTTTTGAAAAATACTAGATATTCAGTGAGAAATTCTGTGCAAGAAATTTTGTCAATCCACCTTGTATAACTTCTCAGAGCTTATTCTATGGGCCCAGGAGCATAAACTGAGGGAACATTTTCTGTGTTTTGACCTAAATCTCTCCTGCAGTGATTAAAGACCATTTATACTTTGGCGTTCTAAAACTCACTTGTAACATCTTTAGCCTTTTTACAAATCAAAGAGTAAAGGTTTCTACAAATATAACTTTGTCATCATTTTCATTTTGAGAATGGACCCAATTTTGTACATTTTTATGAAAAGATGGTTTTCCAAACTGAATTGATGCAGTAATCTATTAAGATTCTGAACCCTAGGGGCAGGCTGGGTGGTTCAGCAGTTTAGTGCCACCGTCAGCTCAGGGCATGATCCTGGAGACTGGGGATCAAGTCCCACGTCAGGTTCCTTGCATGGAGCCTGCTTCTCCCTCTGCCTATGTCTCTGCCTCTCTCTCTGTCTCTGTGTCTCTCATGGACAAATAAATAAAAATCTAAAAAAAAAAAAGATTCTGAACCATATCATGGAAAGTAGTTTTTTTTATTTTTAAGATTTATTTATTCAACCATATCATGGAAAGTAGGTTTTTTTTTTTAAGATTTGTTTATTCAAGAACCATATCATGGAAAGTAGGGTTTTTTTTTAAGACCTATTTATTCAAAAGAAAAAGATTCTGAACCATATCATGGAAAGTAGGTTTTTTTTAAAGATTTATTTATTCAAGATTTATTTATTTATTTATTTATTCAGGAGGGGGAGTGGCAGCACAGAGGGAGAGGGAAAGAATCTCCAGCAGACTCCTGTTGAGCAAGGAGCCTGATGGGGAAGGCTTGAACCCATGACCCTGAGATCATGACCTGAGCCGAAACTAAGAGTTAGATGCTTAACTGACTGAGTCACCCTGGTGCTTATTTTATTTTTAAAATAAAACTTGCACTCCTTAAAACTAACTAGTGTAAGAATTTGGGGGTTTTAATATAAATTCCAGAGGCTTGGGGCCCCATTCCAATTCTAATCTATTAGTGTTCTCTGTGCTAAACCAAGTTTTATATGGTAACTGTTCGAGAGTTTTAAGAACTATACCATTTTATCTTCTTTCTTCATTTCTTTACTTCTTAACATAACTTAAGGAAATAAATAAGAGATGAAGAAAAAAGGGAGAGGAAGAGTAAAGAACAGTGGGAAATTACTCTGGCAGAGTGAGCACCTGGGATAATTCAGTGTCTCAGCCAGAATATGCAGATTTCAGCAGGATATAGACTTGGAAAAATAAAGATTTTGTGGGAGAAATGCCCAGATTCTTGAAGAGCAAAACTGAACTCTTATTTTCTAGCCTTGTAATAAGTGGCATATGTTGCCCCATCAGAATCTAGGTTATAAAATGACTAAGACCAGTTACAACACTAAATACCACAATGCCATGAAAACCACATTGACAGGTTTATGAGAGCTTTTAAAGGACAGCTGTGCCTCCCTGCCACCTTTCCATGGAATGCAAATCAATAGAAAATGACATTTCAGCATTGCACTCTAGTGAATATTAAATATCAAATGCTTCGCGATGCTGGCAGTAAGTGGGCTACATTGATTTTTTTTTACCCCCCGACTCCACTGGCATCCTGCTAATGAAGCCTGCCGCTGTGGGCTTTTACTGTATATGCTAATATGCACCATGGGAAGAATGCATCATATCAGAACCCTCAGCCCCATGAGAGCAGTTTGTGGATAAAGAACATTTGCTCTTAGAGCCACAGCTCATATTAAAACATCTAATTTAGGAAAGTATCGAGCCTGCCACAAATTCATATCTTATCAATGTGAGTTTGCATCTTTGGAGGTCTACATTATGTCAGATCTATGTCCCTTATAGAGACCTAAATTGTATCAATAAGAGATCCTGAAGGGAGACTTCGCCACCAGGTTGCAAACTATTGTGTAAAGCCCTGTTTCTCAAACTTGGCTGCACATTGGAATCACCTGGGGAATTTATAAAAAGGGATGGCTGACTGGACCCAACCCTCAGTGATTCTGATTTAATGGTGTGGATCGTGGTTTTAGCATCCAGATTTTTCACTGCTTTCTGAGTGATTCTAATGGGCAGTCAGGGTTGAATACTACTGATGTAAATACGTGCTGCAGTTCACACTCATTCTTCCACTGAATTGTCACTGATTGGGATTATATTTGTTTCTGCCCTGGTTCACTCACACTCACATTCTTGTGCCTGATGTGCTTTCCCAGCTTCTAGTAATGATTGTGTTTGGGGGTAGGAGTACGGTGCACATTACCAGAATTCGGGAAGGAGCTGGTCACTTACAGTATTTGGTTTTGTTCATACTTAACTCACTGCTATTCTTCTGCATAAGAAGAATAAAATGAGCATAGCATTTTTCAGATAATGTTGGCAACAGATGGTCATCTCCTTGGACTCTTTATTGCTATAAACCTAAAATTTATTGTCAGCTTGAACCCATAAGTAGACTCGTTATTTAGCATAAATGGTTTGGGAGAGCATAAAGTGTTTGATCTGCTTCCTGCAGTTCACAATGTGGGTGCTCAGCAGACCACGGGCGAAGATGGCCTTGAAGGGTAGAAAGATGCTTTCTACCTATTTCCAGTACTGTCTGGCCTGCTTTTTCCAGAATCAAAATATATGCTGACCTAGATGGGGGCCAAAGAAAGTCACAACTGAATCAAATGATTCTTCCAACACCAAATGGGTTGCGGTAGGGTGTGGGTGGGGAAAGAATGCAGCAGTCTAGGGACACTCCTTGTACTGCACAGACCCGCCATGCTGCTGGAGCCATTGTGAACCACGGGTGGAGGATGGCAGTGGAAGGCTAGGGTCCTCCAAGGACACTCCTTAGGCCTTCTTGAGCATATATCAGGTCCTTCTTGATGCTTCTCATGCACTCATCCTGTCTCCTTTCCCATCTCCTCTCATTTACAAATTGGCTCCTTTGCTTTTACTTGGCCCCATTTTCCAGGCTATCCCCTCTGCTTAAGGAAATCAGCTTGGCCCTTTAAGACTTGGAAATGTAGCAGTTTGGTTTTAATGGATGTAGACAGCATCTGATCTACCCAGTTACTGCTTGTTCTGCCCAAAAGTGTAGTGGCAAGACTTTGCTTTGATCCCAATAATGGGTTTGGAACAGTGAAAGGCTTCCACTCTGTTTCTTATTCTTAAAATGTGTCTAAAATTATTTATGTCTCAACTTGTAGGAGACAGTTTCCTTTCAAATATTCCCAACTGGGCCACAAAATAAATTTGTCTTCCTTATGTACTTTGACTTTGACCTGATTTCTGACAAAATAGTATCTTCTTATATTAAGAGAGTTTCTCCCCTTCTCCTGACCCGGTGATGTTATAAACCTTGGATTAACATTAATAAAGGGAATCCTGCCGAGATTGCTTCACTCTGGTCCCTAAATCCAGCATGTCTAAAGAGGCAGAGGAATCTCAGTTCACCCCACTATACTACATTATCAACATAGGCCAATATTTCTTAGCACTGATGTTTACTTAAAGGTGGAGAGTTCAGGCAGAAAAAGAGGATGATAAAGTACAACTTTCTATTATTCAAAGCAATTATTATCTATCCAGTAAATATAAGTGCATAAAGCCAAAGATTCACTTGCAATTTTAACAAGATTGGTTGGTTCCACAACTACCTCCCTACCTATGCTTTTGTGGCTAATAATGATGATAAGTCTCTCTTGGTACACTTTTGTAGGAAATAAAAAGCCAGTAATTACCCTGTCAACACACAGACAGAGTAAAGGGATTATCACTTAGCATAGGGTCTTCTGTCGAATTGCCGTTCAAGAAATACTTGTTGAATGTATGATAATCAGAATATTTTGCTGGAGTAATTATGACTTCAGTTTTATTCAGTCCTGAAAGTACTACATCCAATGAACAGAGTCAGATACTGAGGATATTGACAAGTTGAAGACATTCATGACCCACCTTCATGTAATTAAACCACAGAATGAATTGCTTGGAATCTCACATGTGTATAGAATGTGAAAAGTGGAGAAAATACTGCATGTATTGAAGCTATTCAGAGTGAAAGACATGAATAATCTTGCTCAAAATAGAAAAATTGTGGGGAAAACCCATTCACTTAAAAGAAGGCAGTTGTCATTTTTCTTAGCTATATTACATACAGTATATACTAAAGCCTTCTGTATGGAAAAGAAATAGATGTAAGACTGTTAGTGATTTTCTAGGGTTAGTAGATAATGAAAAAAATAGAAGAGTAGAGCACATACCAAGCCATCCATATATGAACAGGAAGCCTCAATTTGTAAGTCAGTCTTAAGGAAAAGAGGTTTGACTGAGCTTACTCCTTCTCAAAATGACTCAGGGAACAGGTAGTTCTGTAACAAACATGTGCTGCTACAACCCCTGCTTTATATGTTATTTGCAACACATAGCCAGATATAACCTTTTTTTTTTAAGTGTTTCAATTTACCTCTGTTGAAATCAAGGAAATTGCCAAAAGGAAATCAATCTGATTTGTGATTGCTGCAACTCACCATATCAACATAAATCACACCCCCAGCACACAGATAATTTAGGCTGAAATATGAGCAAAAACTATTAAGGATGCTGTTTTATAAACAACAGAAACTTATTTTCCACAGTTCTGGAGACTAGGAAGTAAAAGTCAAAGCACTGGCAGATTCCATGTCTAGTGAGGGCCACTTCTGGGTGGTAGATGGCTGTCTTCTTACTGTAACCTTACATGCCAGAAGGGGTAAAGGAGCTCTCTGAAGTCTCTTTTATGAGGGTACCAATTCCATTCGTGAGGGTTCCACCTTATGAACTCATCACCTCCCAAAAGCCCCACCTCCTAATACTATCACATTGAGCTTTAGGATCTAACATGGGAATTTTGAGTGGACACAAGTATTTAATCTATAGCAGATGCCCTGACATAGATTATTGACCATTAAGAATCGCTGGTTTCATAAAGACTCCTAACTCTGGGAAACGAACTAGGGGTGGTGGAAGGGGAGGAGGGCGGAGGGTGGAGGGGAATGGGTGACGGGCACTGAGGCGGACACTTGACGGGATGAGCACTGGGTGTTTCTCTGTATGTTGGTAAATTGAACACCAATAAAAATTAATTAAAAAAAAAAAGAATCGCTGGTTTCTCAACTTATGTTCTACTGGAGGAGTCAGTTCCAATAAACAATTGGTGCTGGATTTCAAAGTTGGCTTAAGTCCGATTTGTTCAGCCTCAGTTGAGGAGTTACATTATATAAAAAATAATTTTCAGAAAACAAGTCTTTAAATTATCTTCTCCTCTCAATTACGTCATGAGAATTAAATCTTTAGGAGCCATGAATCTAGAGAAGGTGGTTCCTGACTTACTAATTTTGGGGTGTTGGTGGGGAGTGAGCTGCAGGGAACATATGGAGAAAGGAGTATTTTGGGGAACTTGCCATGCCCAGGGTGATGTTAGCTAGTAGTGTGATGAATGTGTCAAACATAAATGGTCAGATGAAGCATGCATAGAGAAAAGTCACTGTCAAACCCAAGAAATCTGGGAGCATATATCTCAAGAGAAACAGACAAAAAAATGATAAAATGAAACAAAATGAGGTTGTTAAACAAGAGAGGTTAAAAAAAAAGAAAGAAAGGAGAGATGGGAGAGATGTGGGA
The DNA here is from genome assembly GCF_048418805.1 of Vulpes vulpes. Taxonomy (NCBI): domain Eukaryota; kingdom Metazoa; phylum Chordata; class Mammalia; order Carnivora; family Canidae; genus Vulpes; species Vulpes vulpes. The sequence goes on along the minus strand of NC_132796.1, from coordinate 30,072,016 downwards.
TCAGATAAGAAAATAGTTTATTCATTTTTTTCCTTGAATTACAGCCCTGTGTCAAGCTCCAAGCTCCATATTAGATGTTCAGTGAAGTTAATGGACTCAAAGTTATGGTCTCTGTCCACAAATCTTTGGGTGAGTCTTTTATTTGGGATCTGGCTTAGATCATCTCTTAAATGCCAGCTTCAGCAATGTATTAAGGTCACAAGGCCTGTTTCTTTCAAGATACACAGTGCCTATAGGTCACCATCCAAGTATTCTTTTTTTTTTTTTAATTTATGATAGTCACACAGAGAGAGAGAGAGAGGCAGAGGCACAGGCAGAGGGAGAAGCAGGCTCCACGCACCGGGAGCCTGACGCGGGATTTGATCCTGGGTCTCCAGGATCGCGCCCTGGGCCAAAGGCAGGCGCCAAACGGCTGCGCCACCCAGGGATCCCCCAAGTATTCTTTAAAGGTGACTTGATAGCAGTGGTTGTATTAGTGACATTGTTTCTGGAGTCATTAGTCTTCTCTTTTGTTGTAAATGTTTATTTTTATACCCCTTGAGGACTCATCAGGTAAGGAATTAGAAGAAAATATTTTTTTCTCCAATACAGTACAGCACTAGTGGGAATTCTCATACAGCTCTAAGATAGTCTTGCAAAAAGAATCTCCTTAGTTGGAAAAAAATTGTACCAAATAAGAGAAAATATACATACATTCAAGATTAGAGCTTTCAGATCTTTCTGGAAAGTTTGATCCTCTTGAGGTCCCACTGCTGCTGACTTGAGTAATTCTAGGAAGTTGGGAGGCTAGTCAGAGACATGTAAGAAAAAACAAATACTGCACTTTACAGTCTTGCCCTTTCTTCCATTCTTTTATTTTTTTTCTTCTCCAAGCAAATCAGAATGGTACTGTGTATAAAAATAAATTAGCATGTCGAAGAGTAGTTCTTGGAAAAATTTAGTAAATCCAGAGAATTGGTGGTGTTATCTAGGCAGTTGGCCAGTCACCCTTATGTTATCTAGACTTACATTGCATGCAGTAATAACACCAGATGGCCCATTTTCCCATCTGTCTAGAGCCACTCAAATTCTTTCCAAAGAGAAACATTTGGGGATTCCCAAGCTTGATATGCCAAATGACAAAATGTGAAATGCAAATGGAAAACAGGAAGAAAGAAAAGTTCCCGTAAGGGTGCATTTTTTTTAAGTCATCAAAAATTAATGAGAGTTTGCATTGTGAGTTAACTGCTAGCATGCCTTTGGTTATCAGTGACTATTGACCCATCCTCATTCTATTCACTATGTGCTCCTCAATTTAATAGTGAGTGTCGATTCCTGTCTTACCACAGCTTCACTCAGCTGCACACACTGAAGATGCTCAAACTCTACGCTCAGTCACTTCTAGCTTCTGATCTTGATTAGCTCTTGACCAAAGCTGGTGACATATTACCTCTTTAATCCTTGTATCTGATGTGTCAAGTGGGCCCTAAGCCGCAGGCTCCCTACATTGGAGTTTCCCAGGCATAGAGTAGCTTCTCTTCTGGTTTTCTATTTTGCATGCTAGTTTTGTTTTTGTTTTTGTTTTTGGTTTTTAAATAAGGTTAGTTTGCCTTTTTTCAGTTAAGCTCTAATGAACCTTGGCTCTAACCTTTCACAGCTGTTCAGCTCTCTGCTCCGCTTTCCACCCTGCTTACCTCAGTCATTAGGGAAGGGATGCTCAGGCCATTCTGGACTCCTGTAGTTCTTTTGCAATGTCCCATGGGTGTTAGTTTATAAACAGCAGACTTCTGGTGGGCAAATCTGAAGAAGCACTGATGTAGAAGCTCTTCACGGGATTGCCAAATGAATGGATAGCGCCTTTATCATCCCACCCTCTGTTTCTAAAGCACACAGGGTGGTATACAGGATTGAAGATTTTCTTCATTGTGTACACTATGCTGCGTTTCCCTTTTTGCTGCTTCTTCCTGCCTCTGCTTAACTGTGTAAGGATGCATTCTGGAATTTTACTCCTAGACTTCTACACTATTCTCCTGATTCTCCAATTTTGGCTCATTTCTTCTGGAACAGCACTTCAAGAATTAAAACAACTAGTAGTGACCTCCTGTTTGGCAAGCCTTACTTCCTCCTCTTATTCTTCTCCTCAAAGGTAGCCTCCTTCATAGGATCCCTGGTCAGCAACCTGTGGGCACAGACACGATTGTACTGGTTGAAGAAAAATTAACATTGAATGGAGCAAGCTAAATGGAAAAAATTGTAAAAAGTTAAGGGTTAAGCCACCATTAATTTCCCCAAAGTGTTCTAGAGTCTATAATTCTAAGTACAAAACTGTATTCTTGGGGCACCCGAGTAGCTCAGCCGGTTAAGCATCTGACTCTTGATTTCGGCCTAGGTCATGATCTCAGGGTCCTGGGATAGAGTCCTATGTCTGGCTCTGTACTTAGTGGGGAGTTGACTTGAGGATTTTCTCTCCTTCTCCCTCTGCCTGCTCACACACTCTTTCTGAAATAAATAAAATCTTAAAAAATATACACATACTGTATCCTCTCTGTGGCAGTTATTAGTGAATATTTTAAAGCCTACATTCTGCTAATGGTAGCTCTCTTTACATAGCTTAAACTATTTCCTTACAAGAACCTTTGGGTAAATGAAAATGTTAGGCTCCTAAAAGGTGAGAAAAGCTTCCCTCAAGTGGTCAAAATGAACATAATTTAATAAGGAAACAATTTTCATAGGCTTGGAGAGGTCTAGTGAACCAGCAAACAATCATAAAGTCTCCAAATTCTAATCTCAGTTGAGAGACATTACCACTTGGGCCTGAGATAGCACACAGAAGAAATGGTATTAGGAGAGTCTGGTAAGACCTGGCCATGCAGACTAGAGGTGGCTGGAGATGATCTGTGGCCTTAGAGGGATGCAGCTGCAGCCCAAACCCCGATGAAGTAAAGAAGAATCTGGGGATGGGAAGGAAAATAAATATTCCATCTTTCCTTCCTTTGGTCTCAGGCTGGTTCCCCTCACTGGTCCAAATCAATACAGGACAATGACGCTCTCAAGACACAGTCCATAGAGGTCAGCCTCCCAGGGCATAGAACAGGGCTGAAAGGTAGAAGGATTAGGGTGCGTGCATTTTTAAAAACTAATCTTGACTTACCTCATACTATTCACACTAGTACTTTCAGATTTCAATAAATATTGGTTAATTGGTTAAAATCCATCTCTCTTTCTCAATTCCCATTGCTATTTCTCTATTTCAGGCTCTTCTTACTTCTTCATTGGGACAGTCATCTAACTTATTCACCTCATTAACTGCCTCTGGCCCAATTCTAATCATGTCCCTCCCTTGCTGTGAGTGTGTCCTCATTGCCTACTCTCTAATGGCCCAAATCATACAGACTTCCTATGAACTGTATGCTATGTTTTATATCCAGAGACTGTGTGTCTAGAGACAATATTTTATTGAATAGAACTAATCCATGCATATTGTAATCCTTTAGTGAGGGAGCCATATTTTCTGCAGGAAGGAGATTTCCCTTAAACAACATCCGGTAGGCTTCTGGGTGGTGTAAAATCATTTGGATCACTTCTCCTCCAAGCTTCTTGGTACAGTGGGAAATATATTCTATTAGAACCACTCACTCATTCATTCACCCATTTGTTCATTCATTCAATAAGGATTCATCCAATACTATTTGTCAGATATTGCTAAGTACTGAGTGTATAAATTGCCTATCAACTAGCTTATCCTGCAGCAAGAGTTAGAGCTTAGTGAATCAATGGCTGCAGCACAGGGTACTGGGTGCTAAGGAAGGCTTATCCTCAGGGTGAATATTAGTGCATGAAAATGGCTGTTCCACTTGAAAAGGGGAAAGCATAGAGATCTAAAGATGCCCAACCTCATATTTAAAAAATAAGTACACTGAAAATCAACTGCTGCAGAAGAACTTGATAATGTATATGATTCAGGGTGATAGAGTATGCCACAATGAAGAATCACAGGTGTTTAGCATAGATACAGAGAGCAAAGATCATATATAACAAGCCCACAGCTAATATTACACTCAATGGTGAAAACCTGAAAGCTTTTCTTCTAAGATCAGGAAAAAGACAGGGAAGTTTATTCTCATTACTTTTATTTGACATTATACTGGAAGTCCTGGGCAGAGCAATTAGACAAGAAAAAATAAATGAAACCTATCTAAATCAGAAATGAAGTAAAATTGTGTCTTTTTGCAGATGATATATATAGAAACTCTAAGGACTCCACCAAAAACCTGTTAGAACTAATAAATGAATTCAGTACTGTTGTAGGATACAAAATCTGCATACAAAAATTAGTTGTGTTTCTATACACTAATTTCTCTACTAGAGAAATGAGGAAAAACAATCCTACTTACAATATCATGAAAAATATTTCAGAACAACATGATACATCACATTAATAAAAAAAGGGTAAAAATTATATTATCATTTCAATAGTTGCAGAAAAAGCATTTGCAAAGTGCAACATGCATTCATGATAAAAACCAACAAAGTAGGTTTAGAGGGAACATATCTCAATGTAATAAAGGCCATGTAGGAAAAGCCCACAACTAATATCATCTTCAATGGAAGAAAAACTGAGAGCATTTCTTCTAAGGTCAGGAACAAGACAGGGACGTCCACTCTCACTACTGTTATTCATAGTACTAGAAGTCCTAGCCGTGACAATCAGAAAACAAAAAGAAAGAAAAGGCATCTGAATCAGCAAGGAAGAAGTCCAAAGATTCACTATTTATAGATGACATTATACTATGCATAGAAAACCCCAAAAACTCCACCCAAAAGCTGCTAGAACTGATAAATTCAGTAAAGTCATAGAATACAAAATCAATATACAAAACTCTGTTGCATTTCTATACACCAATAATGAAGCAGCAGAAAGAGAAATTAAGAAATCAATCCCATTTACATTTGTACCAGAAACAATAAGATACCTAGGAATAAACCTAACCAGAGAGGTGAAAGACCTGCAATCAAAATATTATAAAGCACTGATGAAAGAAATGAAGATGACACAAAGAAATGAAAAGACATTCTGTGCTCATAGATTGGAAGAACAAATATTGTTAAAATGTCTATACTATCCAGAGCAATATACACATTTAATACAACTGCTATCAAAATACCAACAACATTGTTCACAGAACTGGAACAAACAATCCTAAAATTTGTATGGAACCATAAAAGACCTTGAATAGCTAAAGCAACCTTGAAGAAAGAAAAGCAAAGCTGAAGCCATCAACACAATTCAAGATTTCAAGTTATATTACAGAGCTGTAGTTATCAAGGCAGTATGGTACTGGCACAAAAATAGACACATAGATCAGTGGAACAGAATAGAACCCAGAAATGAACCCACAACGGTATGGTTGATTAATCTTTGGCAGAGCAAGAAAGAGTATCCATGGGAGAACGACTATCTTTTCAACAAATGGTATTGGAAAAACTGGACAGCAACATGCAAAAGAATGAAACTGGACCACTTTCTTACACAAATCACAAAAGTAAATTCAAAGTGGATGAAAGACCTAAATATGAGACCTAAAACCATAAAAATCTTAGAAAAGAACACTGGCGGTAACATTGACCATAGCAACTTCTTTCTAGGTATGTTTCCTGAGGCAAGAGAAACAAAAACAAAAATAAACTATTGAGATTACATCAAAATGAAAAGCTTCTGCACAGCAAAGGAAATAATCAACAAAACTGAAAGGCAAACTACAGAATGGGAGAAGATATTTGCAAATGACATATCTAATAAAGGGTTAGTATCCAGAATATATAAAGAACTACAAAGATTAACACCTAAAAAGCAAATAATCCAATTAAAAATGGGCATAAGACATGAATAGACCTTTTTCCATAGATAATATCCAGATGGCCAACAGACACATGAAAAAATACTCAGCTTCACTGATCATTAGAGGAATGCAAATCAGGAGCAAATGAGATATCACCTCACATGTGTCAGAATGGCTAAAATCAACAGCACAAGAAACAGCAGATATTCACAGGATGTAGAGAAAAGGGAACCCTTTTGCACTGTTGATGGCAATGCAAACTGGTGTAGCCATTCTGGAAAAGTGTATGGAAGTTCCTCAAAAAAGTTAAAAGTCGAACTGCCCTACAATCTAGCAATCGATACTACTAGATATTTACCCCAAAGTGTATAAAGATACTAACTCAAAGGTATACATGTATCCTGATATTTATAGCAGGATTATCAATAATAGCTAAATTATTAAAACAGCCCAAGTGTCCATCGACTGATGAATAGATAAAGGTGTGGTAAAAATATACAATGGGATACTATTCAGCCATAAAAAGTAAAGAAATCTTGCTATTTGTAATGACATAGATCAAGCTAGAGAGTATTGTGCTCAGCAAAATAGGTCAGTCAGGGAAAGACAAATACCATATTATTTCACTCATGTGAAATTTAAGAAACAAAAGAGCAAAAGAAAAAAGAGAAACAAACCAAGAAACAGAATCTTAACTGCAGAGAACAAACTGATGGTTACCAGAGAGGAAGTGGATGGGGGACTGGGTTAAATAGGTGATGAGGATTAAGAAATAGGTGATGAGGATTTATATTTAGGAATAAATTTAATCATTAAAAGATCTGCACACTGAAAACTATAGGACATTAATGAAAAAACTGAAGCCACAAATAAGTGGAAAGATATTTCAAGCTGATGGTTTGGAAGAATTAATATTGTTAAAATTTCTATACTGCCCAAAGCCATGTACATATTCAATATGATCCCTATCAAAGTTCCAAAGGAATTCATCACAGAAATAGGAAAAAACAATCCTAAAATTCTTATGGAATCAAAAGAGAGCCAATATAGTGAAAGCAATTTTGAAAAAGAAGAACAGGGGATCCCTGGGTGGCGCAGCGGTCTGGCGCCTGCCTTTGGCCCAGGGCGCGATCCTGGAGACCCGGGATCGAATCCCACGTTGGGCTCCCGGTGCATGGAGCCTGCTTCTCCCTCTGCCTGTGTCTCTGCCTCTCTCTCTCTCTCACTGTGTGCCTATCATAAATTAAAAAAAAAAAAAAAAAATTTAAAAAAAAAAAAAAAAAAAAAAAAAAAAAAAAGAAAAAGAAGAACAAAGCTGGATGCCTCACACTTCTAATTTCAAACTATATTACAAAGCTACAGTAATTAAAGAAGTATGGTTTTGGTATAAAAATAGGCACATAGATCAATGGAACTGAATAGAGAGTGCAGAAATAAACCCTCATATATGGTCAATTAACATAACAAAAAAGCCCAGAATATACATTGGGGAAATGAAAGTCTCTTCAATAAATAATGTTGGGAAAACTTGATAGTTGCATGTGGAAGAATGAAACAGTATGCCATCTCACACAATACACAGAAATCAACTCAAAATGAAGTAAAAAACTTAAGATTTGAAACTGAAAAATCCCTAGAAAAAAACATAGGAGTAAGTGCCATGACATGGGTCTTGGCAATGTTTTTTTGTTTGTTTGTTTTTGTGTTTGTTGTTGATTTTTTTGGATTTGACACCAAAAGCAAAGGCATCAGAGGCAAAAACAGATAAGTGGGACTACATCAAACTAAAAGGCTTCTGCTCAGCAAAGGAAACCATTAACAAAATCAAAATACAGACTTACAAAATGAGAAAATGTTTGCATGTCATATATCTGATAAAAGGTTAATATCCAAAATATATGCAGCACAAAAAATAATCCAATCAAAATGGGCAGAGGAACCGAAAAACATTTTTCCATAGAAAACTTACAAATGGCCAATAGGTGCATGAAGAGGTGCTCAACCTCACCTTTGATGTTACCCTTTAACATCATTAATCATCAGGGAAATGCAGATCAAAACCACAATGAGATATCACCTCACCCTTGTTAGAATGGTTATCATCAAAAAGAGTTAACAAGTATTGGTGAGGATGTGGTGGAAAGGGAGCCTTTGTGCACATTGGTGGGGATGTGTATTTGGACGCCACTATGGAAAACAGAATGGGAGTTTTTTAAAAAAAATTAAAAATACAACTACCATATGATCCAGCAATCCCAGTTCTGAAGATATTTCCAAAGGAAATGAAATCCCTATCTTGAGGAGAGGTATCTGCATTCCATGTTCACTGCAGCGTTATTCGCAATAGCCAAAATATGGAAACAACCTAGGTCTCTATCAATGATGAATGAATAAAGAAGATATGGTATATATAGATAGTGGAATATTAAGTGGCATATATATTATAGTGGAATATCATTCAAAAAGAAGGCAACACGGATGGACCTTGAGGTCATTATGCTAAGTGAGATAAGTCAGAGAAAAATAAATACTGTATGATATTACTCATCTGTGGAATTTAAAGGAGCAAAACTCCTAGAAACAGAGACTGGAATGGTAGTTACAAGCGGCTGGAGGATGGGAGAAATGAGGAGATGGTGATCAAAGAGTACAAATTTCCAGTTAAAAAATGAATAAGTTCTGGAGATCTAATGTGCAGCCTTGTGATTATAGTTAACAATACTGTATTATATACTTGAAACTTGCTAAGAGGGAACATCTTAAATGTTCTCATCACAAAAAAAGAAATTATAATTAGGTGACGTGATAGAGGTTTTAGCTGACACTGGAGTAGTAGTCTTTGTAATATATAAGTGTATCAAATCAACACATTGTCCACATTAAACTTACACAAAGTTATATGTCAATTATATCTCAACAAGGCTGAGATAAAAATAATGTGAATAATAAATTAAGTTCCTCAGTTACACTATATACAGATACACACGAATGCAATTATAGATGCTCATATTTAAACACAATGAAAGAAATTCAAAACTAAAATACAGAAGATAGACAAAAATAGATGATGTTTGATAAAATCCAGATTTGATTAGAGATGTATAGGCAAGAGCAGATTTTTTTTTAAAAAAAGATTTTTATTTATTTGACAGAGAAAAAGTGTGCACAAGCAAGAGAAGTGGCAGGAGAGGGAGAGGGAGAAGCAGTCTCCCTGCTGAGCAGAGAGCCCGACTCGGGACTTGATTCCAGGACCCTGGGATCATGACCTGAGCGGAAGACAGACACTTAACTGACTGAGCCACCCAGGTGCCCCAGTTACCCAGGTTTCTTTTTTTTTTTATTTTTAATTAATTTTTATTGGTGTTCAATTTACCAACATACAGAAAAACACCCAGTGCTCATCCCGTCAAGTGTCCACCTCAGTGCCCGTCACCCATTCCCCTCCAACACCCGCCCTCCTCCCCTTCCACCACCCCTAGTTCGTTTCCCCGAGTTAGGAGTCTTTATGTTCTGTCTCCCTTCCTGATATTTCCCAACATTTCTTTTCCCTTCCTTTATATTCCCTTTCACTATTATTCATATTCCCCAAATGAATGAGAACATACACTGTTTGTCCTTCTCCGATTGACTTATTTCACTCAGCAAGAGCAGATTTTGAATCAAGCATGGTAAGTGGGGCACCTGGGTGGCTCAGTGGTTGAGCATCTGCCTTTTGCTCAGGTTGTGATCCCTAGGTCCTGGGATCAAGTCCTGAATCAGGCTCCTTGCAGAAAGCCTGCTTTCCCTTCTGTCTATGTCTCTGCCTATCCCTCTATGTCTCTCATTAGTAAATAAATAAAATCTTTTTTTTTTTAAGCATGGTAAATGTCAGGGCTTTTTATTGAGAGGTTTCATTGGTGAGAAGACGCAGAAAAATCATAGAATCTGTCAAAATATCCATATGGTGGCAAGGGTAAATTACCCAACTTACCCTTCTGACTGGTTTGAAAGTAGTTTTGGGATGCTAGTCTTGTTTTGTATCGGTCACATCCGTGAATCACTTGTCTAAGACACACACACACACACACACACACACAGACGAATGCACACACACATGCATGTGCATTTAAGGCAGCTTTGAGTGGTTAAGCAGTTAGCTCTGGAGCCATATCTCCTGGGCACAAACCCTGGCTGTATCTTTAACTATGTGACCTTAGCCATATACCTAATTGTTCAGGGCCTCTGTTGCCCCACTTGTAAAATGGAGATAATGATATACATACACATGGGATTTGGGGAAGAGTAAGTTAGTTGATACATATAATACTTAAAGCTGGTCTGGCACAAAGAAAATTCTTAACCAACTATTATTACCATCATCATTAGTTCTATAATTAAAAGATTAAAATGCATAAAAATATTAACATTGATAGCTATGGATAATGGAGTGATGAGGTTATAGTTTCATCCTTTAAGTTTATTTTTACTCTTCTACCTTATTGAAGTTCCCTAATAATATTGTTAATATAATCATGAAAAATCAATGTGTTATCTTTTTAAGCTACTAACAATTCTGAGGAGTAACTCATTAAATGGTGAGCCTTCCTTGGATCCAAAGACAATTGGGTCAACTAAACACCTAAAAGATCCTGAATGATCATTTTTAAAGTATTTAATATGTGAATAATTTCCACATTGTGGGATGTGTAGAACAGCACAAAGAAAATGGCAAAAATCACAAAATCCAAAGGCACCACTACATCTTTGTTGTCATATAATTGGAAAAGGCTCCTTGAGGGCCATGCACACCTGGGTTAAGTATGGTAGTGACTACATGGAGGCAGTCCTGCCACCTCAGGACTTTTCCTGCCCCATCTTCCAGGAATTTCTCATGTAAGACTTTACAGCAACACTGTGATAGACTCTCCAGGCCAAAGAGGGAGATTATTTCAGGCTGCCCCTCTCTCAGACTTTTCTTCTAATCACTCTCTCCTAATTCCACTCTCCTTTCCTCTCTTTCCCTACCCCCTTTCTTTCTTTTCCTCCCAATCAAGGCTAAAGAAATAAGAACTAATTACTAAGTAACTGAACCTTCCCTTCTGCATATTATTTAAATTTGGGAAGTTTTTATAACACAGCATATACAGGTGTGTGTGTGTGTGTGTGTGAGAGAGAGAGAGAGAGAGAGAGAGTGAGAGAGAGAGAATGAATTTATGTTGGGGGAGTTTTAGGGGAAAACTATTGCTTTTGGTTGGAAAGACTGGGGAAAGAGTTCAGAAGATTAATGCTGCTTGAGTACAGATTTCTCAGTTCAGATACTTTGAAAAAAAATCATCCTCCATTGTGGTGAATTAAAATCCTACCCTCAAAGTGTTGGAATTTAAAATGCTTTAAAAAATAAATTGAATGCTTTTTAAAAATTGGGATAAGGGGTTAAGTTGTTACAGATAAATTCAGAGAAGGTACTACACACACTATATACTATATGTATTTAATTAATAGGTATAATATATGTACTGATATGCTACACTTTTAATGAACCTCGGGAGAGTGTCCTCACTCTGAAGCCAGAGTCACAGCTTCTCTCTACCAACAGTAAAATGTGTGTTATAAGAATTCACATTTACAAAGGGAAAATGCATTAGCACTGTGCTGTTTCAAAAGGCATTTGATCAGATGATTGATTCTCCTCTGTCACGAAAAGCTTTCTTATAGAGAAAAAAAGAATCTCACTATGTTTCTAATAGTAAAATGGCCGATTCTCATTTCCTGCCTAATGAATTATTTACATACTCCACCCAAGGCCATTTATACTCCATCTACTTTTAGGCAGTGCTCCAGAAGATGGTGCACTCATTTGTGAGAGAATCTCCTCTGAATTCAATATATTCTTTTCATTTAGTCTGTGAAAATGTTGGTGTGCTCTGCCTCAGACATGAATGAAGATCCAGGTTGTGATACATCTGTCCTACTAACATCACAGAGCAGTAGGGGCATGAATTTTCCATTGATTAATGGAAATAGACAAAATAGGTCACTCAGGACCAAGTTAGAAAGACCTGTTGTTACTCTAAGGCATGGACAAACCCCTTATCCAGTGTATCTTTGAGTCCTGTTGCCATTTCCTGACTCTCCCCCACATTCCTACTCTGACCACCTCCTCCAGGTGCAAGCACTTCTTATCTTAGCACATGTTCAGGGCAATTTGCAGGAGGTGACATCCTTAAAACTGAGAATGGTGCTTTACATATCTTGGGAAACTTTCCAAGTGACCAATTGGTGATAATTTTTAGGCTTCCTTCTTTTCAAAGACATGTATTGACAATACTGAGCTCATTCATATATAAAGTAGCAGGTTTTCCCATCACAGAAAAGGCCTGTTGTTGCTCCACATTGCATGTAAGAAGAAAAATGTATCTTGAAGGCTCTGCAGATTCCTCCAGTGCTCTGCTCTTTATTATAGAGATAGACTGGGAGCCTTACAATTAGAGTAGTGGTGGCTCCTGGTCTTCGGCCAGAGGTCCCAGTAGAACAAGCGTAAATCTAAGTGAAATGGAGACTAGCTGACTTTCAGGTTGTTCAAAATGCATTGTTTCATGTCACTGGCAGAGTTAATTTTCCCATTAACACATCAGCTGGAGTAATCATTTATGATGACTTTCTTGATTTTACAGCAACATGTCACATCTAGTTATCAATCTGATACTAGCTTTGAAATAAAATGCATCTTTACGTAGAGCATAGACATGATGATGAAAGTAGCAGAGAAATGGGCAACAGCATGAATGCTTTGGTGGCTTAACACATTGCAACAAGGAGTTCTAGGTGTGATTCATTAAAATTTGCTACAAGTCTTTCCTTTTCTTGAGTGGTAAATTTGGCCACATTTTAATTTAGCTTGGAATGGCTGCAGTCTCCTAAGGAATTCATCTAAAAATTTAGCATTTGTTGTAAAAAAAAACCCTTTAAATTATTAATCCAGTAGCTTTATATCACTGAATATTTTCTGAATTTTAATTATCCAAGTGCCATGACTGTAGCTATAAAGTTCTGCTCTTTATTATCAATAAATTTAAAAGTTACAAAATTCTTAATTTGGAGCTTCATGGAATTTATAAGATACCTTAGAGGTAAATTATTTTTTCTTATTTTTAAATTATTATGCAGTACAATTGCATATCTTTGTTATACAGTTCTATGAGTCTTACCTCATGTGTCAATTCACATAACTACCATCAGAATCAGAATCAAAAACAACCCTATCATCACAGAAAACTCCTTCATGCAGCCAATTGGAGTCATGTACTCCTTTACCCAAACCCCTGGCAACCATTGATCTGTTCCCCATCCTTGTAGCTTTGCCTTTTTCTGAAGGCCACATGTGATATATAATGTTATACATTATATATACTATGCCATTTGATTAAAAGGCTATATATTACATAATTATATATTTGTGTATTGTATGCCTATATGTACATATAATATATAACCCTCTAATTATATATAGCATATAGTAATATACAATGGGTAATCATTATATATAGAGAGAGTCATACAGTCAATAACCGGCTTCTTCCAGCACTTATCCAAGTTGTGTGTTTCAGTAGTTCTTCCACATTACTGTTAAGTTAGTAACTTGTGTGATGGATAACCATACTAAATTAAGGCTCACATTGATGGACATTTGAATTGTTTCCTTTTTTTTTTTTGCTTTAATAAATGAAGCTGCTGCAGTAGACAGACTAACACCATGATACTTAATGATTTGCACCCTCATATAATCCACAGGCCTTGAGTGTGGGAGAGATTTATGAATATGATATCAATTCTGTGATCGGGTTATCTTATGTGGCACAGCTTACTCTACGAAAAGGAGATTATTCTTAGCAGATGTATAAGTCTGCCCAGGCTTCTGTAACAGATTACCACTGACTGGGTAGTTGAAACAACAGAAATTGACAATTCTGGAGGCTAGAAATCCAAGATCAGCATGCCACCAGAGTTGCTTTCTAATGGGGCATCTCTTCCTGCTTGCACACCTTCTCGCTGTGGTTGCCTCATGTCCTTTTTCCTCTGACTTACACTCTTCTGATAGCTCTTCCTCTTCTTAGAAGGGCACAAATTCTATTGGATGAAGACCCCACTCTTAGGAATCATTTAACTTTAATCACTGCCTTAAAGGCTTTATTTCTAAGTAAGTCACATTGGGAATTAGAGCTTCAACATATGAATGGGGGGGCACAATTCAGTTCATAACTGGGTCTGACCAAATTAATTGATAACTGATAATTAATTGATAATTAATTGATAACCCATTCCTTAAAAAGGAATGGGGCTCTTCCTGGTAAACGAGATTCAAAACGTGGGAGTGATTTAATGTAAGGGAGATTCTCAGTTGCTGGCTTTGAAGATGGAGGGGAAACACACAAGGAATGTAGGCAGTCTCTAGAAGCTGAGGATGGCCACCAGCTGACAGCCAGCAAGGATACAGTCTCAGTCTTAAACTGCAAGAAACTGACTTCTACCACAACCTGGTAAGCTGAGAAGATTATCCTGTCCCCCCAGATAAGAACACAGCCTGACCAACATCTTGATTTTAGTCTCATGTAATTGTGAGCAGAGAACCCAGCCATACAGGGCCTGAACTTAGGACCAGCAGAATATGAGCTAACAAATGGATGTTGTTTTAAACTGTTAAGTTTGCAGTAACTTTTTGTACAGAAATTAAAAATTAATATATATATATATTGGTACCTGGAAATGATCCACAGATTAATATATATTTTGGTACCTGGAAATGATTCACAGATCTGTGCTTTTGCCAATAATACTTTGCCTTGATTACTGTAGCTTAACACTATATCAGAGATTGAGAGTCCTCTAGCTTTGTTCTTACCTTTCAGAGTTTTTTTTGTCTATTCTGGTTCTTTTGTCTTCTATAAATTTCAGAATCAGTTTGTGGACTTCTTTTTATAAGAGAAGCCTACTGAGATTGGGACTGCATTAAATCTTTAGATTGCATTAGAATAAGTTCATTTTAACTATATTAAGTCTTCCGTTCATGGGTATAGATTGTTTCTCTAATTATTTGTATCACCTTTGGTTTCTTTCATCAGTGTTTCGCAGTTTTCACATACAAATCCTGCACGTTTCATTAGATTTGTACTCAAGAACTTCATTTTTTTGGTGTTGTTACCCATTTCTTAATTTAAAAATCAAATTGTTTTATTGCCAGCATGTAAGAAAGCAATTGACTATTGTACATTGACCTTGTTTCGGAGACCTTGCTAAATTTGCTTATAGTTCCCAAAGTTGTGTCATTTCATTTTTCATGTTTTATGTGTAGACAATCATGTCACTTGCAAATAGAGATATTTTTCTTTCTTTCCAAACGGTAAACTTTTATTTCTTTTTCTTGCCTTATTGAACTAGCTAGGGTTTATGGAACAATATTGAATAGGCGTAGTGAAAAAGGATATCCATGTCTTGTTTCTAATTTTTATTTTTTAATCCACGATTCCAAATTAAGCCAGCAACATTCTTGAGGAGTCCATTCCTCCCTGCTCATCAGCAAGTATTCCTTATCTCCCTTTTTTTTTTCATATATTGAATGACCATATACGACTTGGTCTGTTTCTATGTTCTCTTTTTTTTTTTTTTTTAATTAATTTTTATTGGTGTTCAATTTACCAACATACAGAAAAACACCCAGTGCTCATCCCGTCAAGTGTCCACCTCAGTGCCCGTCACCCATTCCCCTCCAACACCCACCTTCCTCCCCCTCCACCACCCCTAGTTCGTTTCCCCGAGTTAGGAGTCTTTATGTTCTGTCTCCCTTCCTGATATTTCCCAACATTTCTTCTCCCTTCCTTTATATTCCCTTTCACTATTATTCATATTCCCCAAATGAATGAGAACATACACTGTTTGTCCTTCTCCGACTGACTTATTTCACTCAGCATAATACCCTCCAGTTCCATCCACGTTGAAGCAAATGGTGGGTATTTGTCGTTTCTAATAGCTGAGTAATATTCCATTGTATACATAAACCACATCTTCTTTATCCATTCATCTTTCGATGGACACCGAGGCTCCTTCCACAGTTTGGCTATTGTGGCCATTGCTGATAGAAACATCGGGGTGCAGGTGTCCCGACGTTTCATTGCATCTGAATCTTTGGGGTAAATCCCCAACAGTGCAATTGCTGGGTTGTAGGGCAGGTCTATTTTTAACTCTTTGAGGAACCTCCACACAGTTTTCCAGAGTGGCTGCACCAGTTCACATTCCCACCAACAGTGTAAGAGGGTTCCCTTTTCTCCGCATCCTCTCCAACATTTGTTGTTTCCTGCCTTGTTAATTTTCCCCATTCTCACTGGTGTGAGGTGGTATCTCATTGTGATTTTGATTTGTATTTCCCTGATGGCAAGTGATGCAGAGCATTTTCTCATGTGCTTGTTGGCCATGTCCATGTCTTCCTCTGTGAGATTTCTCTTCATGTCTTTTGCCCATTTCATGATTGGATTGTTTGTTTCTTTGGTGTTGAGTTTAATAAGTTCTTTATAGATTTTGGAAACTAGCCCTTTATCTGATACGTCATTTGCAAATATCTTCTCCCATTCTGTAGGTTGTCTTTTAGTTTTGTTGACTGTATCCTTTGCTGTGCAAAAGCTTCTTATCTTGATGAAGTCCCAATAGTTCATTTTTGCTTTTGTTTCTTTTGCCTTTGTGGATGTATCTTGCAAGAAATTACTGTGGCCAAGTTCAAAAAGGGTGTTGCCTGTGTTCTCCTCTAGGATTTTGATGGACTCTTGTCTCACATTTAGATCTCTCATCCATTTTGAGTTTATCTTTGTGTATGGTGAAAGAGAGTGGTCCAGTTTCATTCTTCTGCATGTGGATGTCCAATTTTCCCAGCACCATTTATTGAAGAGACTGTCTTTCTTCCAATGGATAGTCTTTCCTCCTTTATCGAATATTAGATGACCATACATTTCAGGGTCCATTTCTGGGTTCTCTATTCTGTTCCATTGATCTATGTGTCTGTTTTTGTGCCAGTACCACACTGTCTTGATGACCACAGCTTTGTAGTACAACCTGAAATCTGGCATTGGGATGCCCCCAGCTATGGTTTTCTTTTTTAAAATTCCCCTGGCTATACGGGGTCTTTTCTGATTCCACACAAATCTTAAAATAATTTGTTCTAACTCTCTGAAGAAAGTCCATGGTATTTTGATAGGGATTGCATTAAACGTGTAAATTGCCCTGGGTAATATTGACATTTTTACAATATTAATTCTGCCAATCCATGAGCATGGAATATTTTTCCATCTCTTTGTGTCTTCCTCAATTTCTTTCAGAAGTGTTCTATAGTTTTTAGGGTATAAATCTTTTACCTCTTTGGTTAGGTTTATTCCTAGGTATCTTATGCTTTTGGGTGCAATTGTAAATGGGATTGAGTCCTTAATTTCTCTTTCTTCAGTCTCATTGTTAGTGTATAGAAATGCCATTGATTTCTGGGCATTGATTTTGTATCCTGCCACGCTACCAAATTGCTGTATGAGTTCTAGCAATCTTGGGGTGGAGGCTTTTGGGTTTTCTATGTAGAGTATCATGTCATCGGCGAAGAGGGAGAGTTTGACTTCTTCTTTGCCAATTTGAATGCCTTTAATGTCTTTTTGTTGTCTGATTGCTGAGGCGAGGACTTCCAGAACTATGTTGAACAGCAGTGGTGAGAGTGGACATCCCTGTCTTGTTCCTGATCTTAGGGGAAAGGCTCCCAGTGCTTCCCCATTGAGAATGATATTTGCTGTGGGCTTTTCGTAGATGGCTTTTAAGATGTCGAGGAAAGTTTCCTCTATCCCAACACTCTGAAGGGTTTTGATGAGGAATGGATGCTGTATTTTGTCAAATGCTTTCTCTGCATCTAATGAGAGGATCATATGGTTCTTGGTTTTTCTCTTGCTGATATGATGAATCACATTGATGGTTTTACGAGTGTTGAACCAGCCTTGTGTCCCAGGGATAAATCCTACTTGGTCATGGTGAATAATTTTCTTAATGTGTTGTTGGATCCTATTGGCTAGTATCTTGTTGAGAATTTTTGCATCCATGTTCATCAGGGATATTGGTCTGTAATTCTCCTTTTTGGTGGGGTCTTTGTCTGGTTTCGGAATTAAGGTGATGCTGGCCTCGTAGAACGAATTTGGAAGTACTCCATCTCTTTCTATCTTTCCAAACAGCTTTAGTAGAATAGGTATGATTTCTTCTTTAAACGTTTGATAGAATTCCCCTGGGAAGCCATCTGGCCCTGGACTCTTGTGTCTTGGGAGGTTTTTGATGACTGCTTCAATTTCCTCCCTGGTTATTGGCCTGTTCAGGTTTTCTATTTCTTCCTGCTCCAGTTTTGGTAGTTTGTGGCTTTCCAGGAATGCGTCCATTTCTTCTAGATTTCCTAATTTATTGGCGTACAGCTGTTCATAATATGTTTTTAAAATCGTTTGTATTTCCTTGGTGTTGGTAGTGATCTCTCCTTTCTCATTCATGATTTTATTAATTTGAGTCTTCTCTCTCTTCTTTTTAATAAGGTTGGCTAATGGTTTATCTATCTTATTAATTCTTTCAAAGAACCAACTCCTGGTTCTGTTGATCTGTTCCACAGTTCTTTTGGTCTCGATATCATTGAGTTCTGCTCGAATTTTAATTAACTGTCTTCTTCTGCTGGGGGTGGGGTCTATTTGTTGCTTTTTCTCTAGTTCCTTTATGTGTAAGGTGAGCTTTTGAATTTGAGATCTTTCCAGTTTTTGAATGGATGCTTGTATTGCGATGTATTTCCCCCTCAGGACTGCTTTTGCTGCATCCCAAAGATTTTGAACGGTTGTATCTTCATTCTCATTAGTTTCCATGAATCTTTTTAATTCTTCCTTAATTTCCTGGTTGACCTTTTCATCTTTTAGCAGGATGGTCCTTAACCTCCACGTGTTTGTGGTCCTTCCATACTTCTTGTCGTGATTAAGTTCTAATTTCAAGGCATTATGGTCTGAGAATATACAGGGGACTATCCCGATCTTTTGGTATCGGTTCAGACCCGATTTGTGACCCAGTATGTGGTCTATTCTGGAGAAAGTTCCATGTGCACTTGAGAAGAATGTGTATTCAGTTGAGCTTGGATGTAAAGTTCTGTAGATATCTGTGAAATCCATCTGGTCCAGTGTATCATTTAAAGCTTTCGTTTCTTTGGAGATGTTGTGCTTAGAAGACCTATCCAGGGTAGAAAGAGCTAGATTGAAGTCACCAAGTATAAGTGTATTATTATCAAGGTATTTCTTCAGTTTGGTTATTAATTGGTTTAAATATTTGGCAGCTCCCACATTCGGGGCATATATATTGAGGATTGTTAAGTCCTCTTGTTGGATAGATCCTTTGAGTATGAGATAGTGTCCCTCTTCATCTCTCACTATAGTCTTTGGGGTAAATTTTAATTTATCTGATATAAGGATGGCAACCCCTGCTTTCTTTTGAGGACCATTTGAATGGTAAATGGTTCTCCAACCTCTTATTTTCAGGTTGTAGGTGTCCTTCTGTCTAAAATGAGTCTCTTGTAGACAGCAAATAGATGGGTCCTGCTTTTTTATCCAGTCTGAAACCCTGCGCCTTTTGATGGGGTCATTAAGCCCGTTCACGTTCAGAGTTACTACTGATAGATATGAGTTTAGTGTCATCATATCTATTCAGTCCTTGTTTTTGTGGAATGTTCCACTGAACTTCTTCTTAAAGGGGAATTTTAAGAGTCCCCCTTAAAATTTCTTGCAGAGCTGGTTTGGAGGTTACATATTCTTTCAGTTGCTGTCTGTCTTGGAAGCTCTTTATCTCTCCTTCCATTTTGAATGAAAGCCTTGCTGGATAAAGTATTCTTGGTTGCATGTTCTTTTCATTTAGGACCCTGAATATATCCTGCCAGCCCTTTCTGGCCTGCCAGGTCTCTGTGGAGAGGTCTGCTGTTACCCTAATATTCCTCCCCATAAATGTCAGGGACTTTTTTTCTCTTGCTGCTTTAAGGATTTTCTCCTTATCTTTGGAATTTGCAAGCTTCACTATTAAATGTCGAGGTGTTGAACGGTTTTTGTTGATTTTAGGGGGGGATCTCTCTATTTCCTGGATCTGAATGCCTGTTTCCCTTCCCAGATTCGGAAAGTTTTCAGCTATGATTTGTTCAAATACATATTCTGGCCCTCTGTCCCTTTCGGCGCCCTCAGGAACCCCAATTAAACGTAGGTTTTTCTTCCTCAGGCTGTCATTTATTTCCCTTAATCTATCCTCATGGTCTTTTAATTGCTTGTCTCTTTTTTCCTCAGTTTCCCTCTTTGCCATCAACTTGTCTTCTATGTCACTCACTCGTTCTTCCACCTCGTTAACCCTCGTCGTTAGGACTTCTAGCTTGGATTGCATCTCATTTAATTGATTTTTAATTTCTGTCTGATTGGATCTAAATTCTGCAGTCATGAAGTCTCTTGAGTCCTTTATGGTTTTTTCTAGAGCAACCAGTAGCTGTAAGATAGTGCTTCTGAATTGGCTTTCTGACATTGAATTGTAATCCATATTTTGTAACTCTGTGGGAGAGTGGGCTGTTTCTGATTCTTTTTTTTGAGGTGAGGTTTTCCTTCTAGTCATTTTGCTCAGTGCAGAGTGGCCAAAAACAAGTTGTATTGGGAAAAGGAGAAAAAGAGAGAGAAGGAAAGAAAAGAGAAAAAGAAAAAAGAGAAAGAGGAAAAAAAAAGGGGGGGAAAGAGAAGAAAAAGAAAGAAAAAGAAAGAAAGGAGATAAAAGAAAAAAAGGGGGGGTGGGGCGGGGTAAGCAATCAGAAATCAAGAAGAAAGAAAGAAAAAAAAAAGCACAAAACAAAACAAACAAATAAAAAAAAACACAAAAAAAAACAAAAACAAAAACAAAAAAAACCAAAAGCAAAAACCACGGGGAGTATCTTCCGATTCTGTGTACTTTAAGTCCCTTGACTTCCCTTGGAACTGGTCCGTCTCGCTGGTCTTCTGGGGGAGGGGCCTGCTGTGCTGACTCTCAGGTGTGAGCACTTGGGGGAGCTGCTCTGCCCCTGCCTGGTGCAGGGCTCAGTGGGGGTTGTTCACCCCGTGAAGCCCCAGGAGGAAGCCACAGTGGCGGGGGCAGCTCTGGGACCCTGGGGTCAGCTCCCGCAGTAGCTCCGGGGCTCTCCCTCTGCAGGGCCTGGGGGCTCCCGGGCGGGGCCGCTGATCTGCTCAGTTCCAGGCAGGAGCGTCCTCGCTGTCCTGGGCCCTCCCGGCCTCTGCCTGTCCCGGGGGGAGGCCGGATCCTGGGCTGTGTCCCGGCGCCCTGTGCTCCGGGGCCTGCGCTGTTGGATTCGCGCTCCCGCCCCGTAGCCCCCTCCGCGGAGCCGCCGCCCGAGCCCCTCCGAGCTGTTCCCGGAGCTGCGCCGCCCCCTCCGCGGAGCTTCTTCCTCCGCCCGAGCCGCTGCCGCCGAGCTGTTCCCGGAGCCGCGCAGCCCCCTCCGCGGAGCTTCTTCCTCCGCCCGAGCCGCCGCCGCCGAGCTGTTCCCGGAGCCGCGCAGCCCCCTCCGCGGAGCCGCCGCCCGAGCCCCTCCGAGCTGCTCCGGGTCCCGCCGAGCGCTGCAGCCCTTAGGGAGCTCGGTGCACTCTCGGGGGCGCAGTTCCTCTGTTACTGTCCCCGGGAGCCCGAGGGCATCCCCGCCTTTCTGGGGATCCTGCTCCAATTCCCCGGGAGGCCTTTCCGCGGGGAAGGTCGGTGCAGCTCCTGCTCCTCCGGGACGGGGCTCTCCTGTCCTGGGGACACTCGCCCCGGCCTCAGCCCGGCTCCTCGCGGGGCCCCTCCCCCTTGGAGGCCTTTTGTGTCTTTATTTCTTTTTCCCCGTCTTCCTACCTTGATAGAAGCGCGAACTGTTCTCACTGTAGCATTCCAGCTGGTCTCTCTTTAAATCTCAGGCCGAATTCGTAGATTTTCAGGATGATTGGATGGTTTTCTAGGTAATTTGTTGAGGACAAGTGACCTGGAGACCCTACTCCTCCGCCATCTTGCCCCTCCCCCCCTGTTTCTATGTTCTCTATTCAGTTCTATTGGTCTACTTTCTATCCAAGCACCAATCCCACATATTCTTAATTATCATAGCTTTAGAATAAGCCTCAATATCTAATCAGGCAATTTCTTTTTTTTGAGGTTTTATTTATTTATGAGAGAGAGAAAGAGAGAGAGAGAGAGAGAGAGAGAGAGGCAGATACACAGGCAGAGGGAGAAGCAGGCAACATGCAGGGAGTCTGGCATGGGACTCGATCCTGGGTCTCCAGGATCAGGCCCTGAGCTGAAGGCAGAGCTAAAGTGCTGAGCCACCCGGGCTGGGCTGCCCTAATCAGGCAATTTCAGTATCTTGTTCTTTTCTAGGAAAGTTTTGACTTTCCTTACTATTTTTCCCCATATGAATTTTCGTTTATTCACATATTTGGGTACTCCCAAGTTGATACCAAGACCCACCACTCTCAGCGGCTTCCCTGCTCTTATGCCTGGGAACAGCGCAGCACATTGGTGCCATCTGTTCTTCTTGCAACCCAGGGGATCCTCAGACCACCTGTCATTCCTGGGGTTCTGCCGTGCTTTGCCACCTGAGGACCTTTAAGCCAGGCATCCCACATGGTAGTGGACTTCTAGAAATTCAGATTCTGCACTCCACTGCCTCTAATACTTAGCAGTAACCTCTATAAGCAGGTTCCCTCCCCACCGCCTTACCCATGGCTCCATTTCTTCCAAGTCAACTCCCTGCATCTCCTACCTTCCAGGAGGTGGTTGCTTTTCTACTTGTAGACTTGCAGTTTTTGTTCTCTCAGACTTCCAGTTGATTTCTTGGGTGTTCAGAATGATTCGATAACTATCTAGCTGTGTTCTAGGGATGAGACAAACATAGGGTCCCCCCACTCCTCTGCCATTTTAGCTCCTTCCCTCTCCATATCAGTTTTAGAATCAACTTCTCATATTTCCCCAAAATGCTTTTGGAATTTTGACTGGGATTCCATTGACTCTATAAAATCATTTGGGTAGAATTGCTATATAGACAATGTTGAAGTTTTTAATTCCCCAGAATGCATATCTGTCCATTTATTGGTTTCCCAAAATTTCTTACCTTAAGGCTTTATTGTGAAGGTGAGGACTAGCAATGCAATGTTGAGTCACTATGTAGAGCATCATCATTTCAAATGGAAGTCTTTCAAAATATCGCTGTTCGGCAGACTAAAGAGTTTCCTTTCTACTCGTAGGTTTGCTAGCAGGATGGCTTTCTTTTGTTTTAATTTTATTGTGTAAAAAATACTTAACATGAGATCTACCCTTTAACAAAAATTTAAGTAGAGAGTATTTTCCCCTTTTTTAAAACTCCTGTATATATGTTAAATTTTATCAAATGTTTTCTTTTTTAAAATGACTCTATGAACTTTCCGTCTTACAATCCTGTAATAATTTACATTAGCTGACTTTCTAATGGTGAATTCACTTGCTTCAGGTGTACTATTCTTTTTATGTATTGCAGATTAAGTGAACTGTTATCATGTCTGTTTTTGCATGTATGTTCATCAGTGAACTTGATCTTTAAGTTGGCCTTCTTGTACTTTTCTCCTCAGGTTTCTGTATCAGGGGCCTGGTAGCTGAACACTGAGTTTGGAAGTGTTCCTTTTTTCTGTCCTCTGGAAAAGTGTGTGTTAAATTAGGATCTTTCCTTCCTGAATATCTGAGAGCATTAGAAGCCATGTTCTGCTCATCATCCAGGTAGCAGCTTTCCTTGCAGTTCCTGAGGGTGGGTACAGTACAGTCAATTTTAGCCCATTTTCACTCAGCCTGACAACGACATAGCCCTTGTCCTACCAGATTTGTGAGGAGAAGATTCCTATTAGTCTATAGCCTCTGGCAGGCCTACACTTTGCCCTTTGTATCCTAAACCAAGATTCTGAAAACTTAACGTCAAATTCAATTGATACCCTCAAGGAAAAAAACTGGCTTGATGCTTAGCTTAATTATCTGGTTCTAGCCTTCCCTTTACATCAGCCGGATCATTCTTTCCTATTTTATCAGCTTGGCAATGTTTTTAAGAAGGTTACTTTTTTATATTTCATCTGGCAGTTTTGGTTGTGTTTGGCAAGAGACTCAGCCTCAACACCTGGCCAGGTTTGGTACCAAAATAGAAGTTAGATTTGCACTAAGATTTCCATGAACTTTGATCAGTCTTTTTCTCTCTAGAAAAGGAATTCGGTTTGGATTGAGAAGAATTTCAATTTGCTTCAGGCCCCCTTATATGTCAGCTATGGTGTTGGGATGTAGATGATACATTTATGAATAAGATCTTCAGAAATTTCCATTCCAACAAATATAACAAATATTAAGGATGAGCAAGAACTTCAGTTCTTTTGTACTACTTCTTTTAAGACTATTTTTTAGAGCAGTTTTAGGTTTATAGCAAAATTGAGAGGATGTTACATTGTGCAGAACATGCTCGGCAGCATTTACTGTTGTTAGTGTTCTGGATTGTGGCTATTTTGATAGGTGTGTGGTGGGATCTCACTGTTGTTATCATTTGTATTTCGCTAATGACATATGGTACGGAGCATCTTTTCATATCCTTATTTGCGGCCAGTATATCTTCTTTGGTGAGGTGTCTGTTAAAGTTTATGGCCCATTGTTTAATTGGGTTGTTTGTTTTATTATTAGGGAGTTTTAAGAGGTCTTTGTATTGGGGGTAACAATCTTTAATCAGATGTATCTTTTGCAAATATCTTCTCCCACTCTGTGGCTTTGCTTGTAATGCTCTTGATATTGTCTTTGGCAGAGCAGAAGGTTTTTTTTTTTTTTCCATTTTAAGGAAGTCAGACTTATCAATTTTTATGACTTTTTAATTTGGACCTCCCTTGTATTGCCATGCTTTCATTTTATTCTTTATAATTGATTCACTATACATAATTCCAGTGTTACCTCCTGCTCTTGGATGCAAGACTCAGACTAAAGTCTGAGATCTAAATTTCTGATTCATAGTGACTCGTCTGAATTGTGCTATCATTACAGAAATAACCAGAGGGATACCTTGTAACCACAGAGAAAGCAGGAGGATATAAGGAGAAAATTCACAGCAATATTGTGCCAAACCGACAGGAGTGTGATAGCGTTCAGGCTGGTTTGAATCTTGGGTAATGAAGATTTAGGAAGTGTGAATGTTTCAGGGTTATCTCCCTGGTGAAATGTACTCCTGACACTGGTTTGTAGGAAGAAAGAGAGGTGGGCTGACTATAATGTAACTTTCAAGCTTCAAAACTGCAGGGAAAGTCCATAGAAGTGGGATTTGGGGAAAAGCCAAGAGGTATTTCTTGTAAAAAGGGTCTTTCTATACCTAATAAACAGAGTTTAAAAAAATATAAGTCTGTGTGGACTTAAGCTGAGTCCCTATAGATTGATGAATTCTTACAACTGGTAGAGTGCATTCCTTTAAAGTTTCTCAAATTTTGTACCTTCAAACAGGCCAGATTTTAAAGTTTCCTACTGCTAAAATAAACCAGTCTCTATTGGCTTGCAATAATTGGTCTTTTATAAGTTTTGGGGGCAGTGGAATGTTTATCTTTCCATTTCCTTATGATTCACTATTGAGCACATGCAAGTAATATAAATATTAGTCTCTAAAGATCTATCAACATATCATTTATTTTTGGCAGCTGTTTATACAAAAGACTGTCAAAAGCTGATTAAGAAGTAGTTACATATTCTTATGGGGTATTTTCCTAGCTTTGGGCAAATAAAAGCTTATATCTGGAAAGTTTAAAAGGATTTTTCTTGTATATCATCTTTATATTCAGTGAGGATTGGAAGCACAAACACACATTTATCCATTTTATCCAGCTAGCTAAAGTGAATATCTTAGTATTTTTAAATGGGATCTCATTTTGAAAATCTGGATCACACTTGAGAAAATAAAAATCTAAAATTCACAGAAGCAAGCCCACTTGACATCTGGAAACTTCACACATACAAAGAAAGGAGACATGTTCTTCACTTAAAGCAGTTTGGGCTCAGCACCTACTAGGTGTAGGTAAATTGACATAAGAGCAAGTGGGAGTCCAAGAATTGGAGGTCTAGGAACCAAGTAATAGGAAAAAGTGAGGAAACATTTCTCTTTATAGCACTCCTAAAGTAGCACATTTTCTATAAGCCAATGAATAAATGTAAACCAAGATTGATTAAAGCCCACTTCCTGAGCTTTACTCTGTGTCAGGCAAATTTTCTACATTAGTCCTAACCTTTAACACAACCAGGAAAAATAGGCATTAGTATTACTCCCATTTTACAGAGAAACTGAGTCATAGACAGGTTGTCCTAAGTTATATAACTAGTAATGGTAAAACTAGAAGCTGAAATTATTTCTAACTCCAAATCTTGAATGATTTCCACTACACTGTCCGCTTAATATTTAATGTTGTGATCAAAGAAAATGTGCCTAGTTTCACTTGACATATATTTAAAAGTTCATTGAGGGTCACACATTGAGAGTAACCCACCTTTGGTATAGTTTTACCTAAATTGTATTTCCAGTGATTGTTCTTTCTATGATATCTGTGCCTTTCAGTGTTAACAATTCTATGCAAAATTAAGTGCAGTTTAATCTTCTTTTTCCCATAAATATTTAAAGTCTTAGATCCTACTTGATGTACCTTTCCCTGAGTCCTTTTCTTGCTCTCTTCCGAATACCCACAGTTAGAAAGAAATGCCTCAAAATGCTAAAGCAGAGAGGAAATAAAATATTTGCAACTTCTCACTGTAGTCATTTTGTCAACAGGCACAACATATATTTGATCTTTTTCTGTTCTACAGAAAGACAAGAAATGAGATAGAAAAGTATTCAGGAAGAAAAGAGCATAGAAAAGAGAAGCGAGAGGTACTGAGACTAAATATAATGGCTTCCCCTTGGACCTCAATGCTCACTCATGGATGAGGGAATTTTGGCAATCCTGGTAACATGAATTTACTATTATTTCCAAAATCATTCACATGTCATTTTTACCAATGGGGAGAGATTTCTGGACTAGCGATTGTAGACAGACTTGATGACAGAAGAGAATGGACTTAAGTGTGATGATGTATGTAAACATTCATGCCATCCAACAAGGACCTAATTAACAAATATTTATATTTCTTTATATTAAAAATTTTATTTTCTCTAGAAGCTCTGATCTTGTACAGAAAGCACTATCTTGGATGTTAGACAATTTGTTCTCATATCCTGATTCTATTTTTTCATAGCTGAATGATAAATGGTGAGATACTTGTACAAGCCTCAGTTTCTTCATCTGAAAAATGGATTCATGGAATTATTATGAGACCTACATTTGACACTGTATTTGGGGAAAATACATCCTGAAATGTCTGTGATGGGATTACAATTATTCAATGGCACACCTGTCAATAGGAAAATAGATTTCCAAGACACAATATATGTTAAGCTGTTTATGTAGATTTCCGTAAGGTTGCAGGAAAGATTCAGGATCTCATGAAAGACCCTGAACCAGCCAGGGGTACCCAGCTAAGCCACTCTCAAATTTCTAACCCACAGAAACTGTGAGATAATAAATGGTTGTCGCTTTAAGTCACTCGATTTTGGGGTAATTTGTTACACAGCACTATATAACTAACACAGATCTCTTAAAGGCTATACATAATATTTCTGAATGACTACAATTTGTGGATATGTTAAAGTTATCAGTGAAAGAATGAAAGGGCTAGATAATTGAGTGATGGAGGACCCTGAGAGCTTGACCTGAGCCGAAGGCAGACGCTTAACCAACTGAGCCACCCAGGCACCTAGACAAGACCATTTTCAAAAATCTGGATTAAACTTCTTGCAATTGTGGTTGTATTTTAGTAGTCAAAGACAGCTAGGAATATACCTGTAGTCAAACAAAGTCAGGTTTACTTAGTAGACTGCAGCAAATGAGAACATACCCACATGGAACCTCAGTAAGGAGACATAAAGGGAGCTGTTTAGAGGCCTGAGCTTGTGCTTCATATTCCCAAGGGAGATTATAGAATCTTGTCCTGGACTGGATCTTGTCAAGAAGAAGGAGCAGTTGAGCAATTAGATTCTCAGTAATCTTCATTCACCAGTAGGATAATAATGCTAGCCTGGGAACATCATTGATAAGAAAGCAAATATCACTCAGAAAAAGAGGTCATTAGTCTTATTTTTAGTTGTAATGTGGCCTTATGATAAACACTGTTCATATGACCTTGTCCATGTCTCATTGGAAACTACTTACCAGTAGTACTGGTTTTCACTTTCTCAAGAATATATTATGACACAATCATGAAAAGCTGTAAGAGCCAACATAGGCCCCTGGGTTAGTGCACGCATTTATCTGACTTCTGATCAGATGACAAATAATTGGAATAGTAAAGCAGGAGAAGACCTTAGAAGTTGTCATTTTATGAATGGGGAGCCTGGAGATTAGGGAAATGGTGATTGGCTCAGGATCACCAAGGTAGTTTGTGCCAGAGGGAGGATTAGAGCCTAGATCTCTGAAAGTTAGCCCAGGACACTTTCACATGAAACCAGGACCATTTACAGGAAACCATTCCACCTTTGCACTCACAGCGACTGGAGCAACAGGACCAGGTGTGAAGTGTTTGCAAATGATTTGTTACTGATCTGAAATGGTGCTCCATACCCATTTTCACACTGAAAAAAATTACAAACACACAGTTAAAATGATCTCTTGACTTCAATCCCCTCTCTCATTTCTACCACCAAATAAATCTATTATGAGTGCATTCTATATGGGTATACATGTGTATTTGACTCTTCTACAAATGTAATAGCATAATGGCACATAATCATTTTGTAATTTTCTTTCCCCCTGATTAATGATACATCTTAGAGATTGTTCTATATCAGTATGCATCAAGTCTGGATACACAGATGGCATTATTTTATCAATCTACAGAGTGAAGATGTCCTTCATTGTAGTCTGCATACTTTTCTACATCTCCAGACTTGATGTACACTCTATAGATTTACCCCTTTTCCTCATGCTAAAAAACAGCTAGGTAGCTAGCCATTTAACTAAAACTCATGTATTTTCATTCAGAAATTATCCTGAGTAGTGAAGGTATTGAGATACAAAGTCAATGTACTAGGTATTGTTGATGAGAATTTGTAGGCTATTTCTCCCCTGGGTCATGAGAAATATGAGAAAAAAAAAACACGTAGTTTGAATACTGCTTGCCTTTGTCTGTTTGGGCTGCTATTACAATATAATATAGACCTGATAGCTTATGAACAACAGTAACTTATTTCTCACAGTTCTGAAGGCTGGGAAGTTAAAGGTCAGGGTGCCAGCATGTCTGTCTGAGAGCCTTCTCCCAGGCAGCAGATTTCTGGTTGTATCTTCACATGGTGGAATGGGCCTGGGACCTTGGTGGAGTCACTTCGGTAAGCATTAATCCCATTCAGAAGCCCCTCCACCCCCATGGCCTAATTACCTCTCAAAGGCCCACCTCCTGATACTATCACGTGGAACATTAGGATTTCAACATAGGAATTTTGGGGAACACAAACATTCAGACCACTGCCCTGCTACACCATATCTTTCTGCCTCTTAGAAACTTACCTCTGCATTTCCAGTTCTTGATGTTCAAGGTACAGTTTACAAAATCCTGCTGATTCTAAAGAAATATGATGATAAAATATCAAGTAGCAGATTGAGAAAGATACATAAAACATGATATCCTAGTCTTTCCTAAGGCTTAAATGTTCCAATATTGAACACAGGACCAGTGAGGGATTTTCCATTTGTCCCTTGAGACCTTGTTATATCATTGTTGTGCTATGTTTGAGTGATGCAGTCTCTTAACCTGATCCAACCTACCATGGAATCATTTTACAGCTTTCTAGGCCTATTTTATTTTATTTACATTCCTCTTTCCAACCCAGAAATAAGATAAAAGCCTGCACAACCAAGTCTCTATCTTTGGAATCCAACTTTATGTCTTTATCTAATTTTTCTTGGTCTACCCTCATAGAATTTGTTCTAAGGCCAAAATAATTTGCCCTTCCATATGTTTCTCTATTTCTTCCAGGATGAGGGTTTCATAGAAAAAAATTCTTGGGCACCTGGGTGGCTGAGTGCATTAAGCGTCTGCCTTTGGTTCTGGTCATGATCCTAGGGTCCTGGGATTAAGCCTGGCACCAGGCTTCCTGCTGAGCAGGGAGTCTGCTTCTCCTTCTACTCTTACCCCCCTGCTCATGCTCTCTCTCTCTCTATCTCTCTCTCTCTCTCTCTCAAATAAATGAATTAAAAAAAAAAAAAGAGGTGCCTGGGTGGCTAAGCGGCTAAAGCGTCTGCCTTGGGCACAGGTCATGATCCCAGCGTTCTGGGATCGAGTCCCGCATCATGCTCCTGCTCTGCCCAGAGCCTGCTTCTCCCTCTGCACCACCCCTCTCCCCTGCCCCATGAATAAATAAATAAAATCTTTTTTAAAAAAGAAAAAAACTATTTTTATAGTTTTGTGGAAATAATTCCATCATGGAATTCTAATACTTCTTTCTTTGCTCCCATATTTGGTTCTATGTTATGCTTCATTGTAAAGCAATTAAACTTTAAAATGGATAAAATACAGTAGATAGCAGAGTATCACTTCATTTAATTCAAGGTGTTTTAATGGCACCCCAAGCATGGGCAATTCACTGTGACCACAATATGTGTTAAGTAAAAATTTAAAGTAGGAAGTTTTTGGTAAATATAACAAATGAACTTCTAATCACAGCTACTTTTAATGTGTTCACTGTTCTATAAAACTGTAACATGGCAACTGTGATTGGAAAGCTGCTCTATTAAGAACAGTAAATTAAGAGTATTAAATTAGTTTCTCTTGGTTACCAAGATTAAGAGAAAAAGTCAAAAGTGCATACTGCTCATATAGCTTTTTAATTAAACTGTCTCCAATTATTGCGTGTCATAAAATGGTACGTGACAGGCTTTAATGTGCCCACGCCACTCTACGCAAAAGAAATGGCTATTGTATTTGCTTTCACTAGGTAATCTCTATTCTCTGTTCCACATTTTTAAAAGAGTATGTTCTGGAGTAGCAAGCAGGTCACTGAATGTCAGGTTATAAAGGCTGTGTGTCCATGCAGGAATAGTCTACCCTAATGACCATTGGTTGCTCACAGACCAGTACCTAACTGGTGGACATTAAGCGATCTAAGTCATTTCACATGGAAGTAAAATGCATTGATTACATTAAAACATGATCTGACATACTGTAGAGGAAGATAAAATTAATAGCTTATTGAATTTCAGAGATGCATAAGAACTTTAGATCTGGGTTTCTCAATCTCAGCACCATTGATATTTGGGGCCAGGTCATTTTTTGTCATGGGGGGGTGCGGTCTGAGGCCTTGTAGGTTGTCTAGCAGCATTCCTGGCTTCTACCTACTAAAATCACTGTCTGCACTCCTCCTCAGTTTTGACAACCTATACATTTCCAGATTTTATCAAATGTCTTCTGGGGGACGTGATTGCCTCCTTTTGAGATCCATTAGCTTATAGACCGCCTGATCCAGTAGTCTCATTAATCAAGAGAAACCTGAAAGCCGGGTAGATACAATTACTTGGCAGAGAACACTAAAAGAATTATGTGGATATCCTCTTCTATTAATATTCTAACTGAATAATAATTTAACAGTATTACTTCCAATTCCAATTTCATAATATATTTTATAAAGCTCATATAATAAGCATATTCACTTGATTTGGGGCTAAGTATCTAGACTGTGAATTTGAACTAAATATATCTCACAGTGTGGGTTTCATAGGTCACCATCTCCCAGATAAACCAAGGCTGCAGATGCAAGTGTTTTATTAAGGATTTGCTTCCAAGAGAAACTATTAAGGCAGTGAAGGAGGCAGGACAGAAAAGGGGCAGAAGCCAAGGAAGTGCATAATTTTGGGTGAGATCTCTGATGTAACTTAATCTTACAGGAAGCTCTGGAGCATAAAGTAGACCTCAGAAGTGTTTTGGCTTTGAGGCAGAGAAACTGTCCTGTTGTTGGCCATGGGCCATTCTGGGATGGGATGCAGGGATGTAAAATTCCTATTCCAATTTCAATTCTCCATACTGGGAAGGAGGCCATGGATTACCTGGGGATTTAGAGGGGCTGGAAGGAATGTAAAATTGCTAGACATTTCTGACTTTCCATGTGAGCAAGGAGACTCTAATGCCCAAAGATCATCCTCTGAGGGTTACACGTATGACACCTCAGCAGCAGAGCATGCCTGGTAAGTGATGTATAGGGTTGGTCAGAGATATCTAAAGGATATATGGGCAGCACACTAGCAGAGTCCATTCCAGTGATACTGTGGAAAAAACAGGGACTTAAGAGACAGAGAAATATATATTCAAGTTCTGGCCTTGCTACTCACTGTGTGACCTTGGGTAAATGATTTGAATTTACAGACCCACAGTTTCATGAAGTTTAAGGCAGTAACACCTAACCCATCTCCTATGACGTAAAAATTAAAAAATATAATAAGTGCAGGCGAGATCATATAACAAGGTTGTTACTATGCTTTTTAATTCCTAACAAGCATATCTTCCCATTTGTTGAAGTCTTTTAAAGTTTCCCTCGTTAAAAAAAATAAATAAATAAATAAAAATAAAGTTTCCCTCGTTAAGGCTACAGTATTTCTTTGGAAAGTTCATACACATGTTGTGTTAGATGCATTCCTAGGTATTTAGCATGTTTAATTCTATTGCAGATCATATGTCTGAATTTCACATTTCAGCTTTTTTTCCTAATAGGTAGAAACACAATCAATTTTTTACAAAGAATTAATAACCAGAAAACTATTATTTCTCATGTATTTTCCTTAGATAATGTTGGATTACTCACATACATAATCATGTCACTTATGAATAATGACAATCTTACTTCATCCTGTATGATTTCAATATATTTTGTTTATACTGTCGGCCTTAATGTGGAGGTGAGGATCTGCAATACAATGTTGAATTGCCATGTAGAGCATCATCATCATCTCAAATGAAAATCTTTCAGGATTTCACCAATGACTGATCATCTTGAGCAGATTAAAAACTCCCTTCTGTTACTAGGCTGCCAAGAGGATTTTTTTCCTTTTTTTTTTTTTTTTAAATCCTGAAGGTATGTTCAAATTTATCAAGCACTGTTTTTCATTAAATCAATTACATGAATTTTCTCTTACAGAAAGCAATAATTTACATTAACTGACTTTATAATGACAAATTAGCTTGCTCCAAGTACATTATTCTTTTTATCTATTGCAGATTAAGTAAACTATTATCATGTCTAGGATTTTTGCATCCATGTTCATGAGTGAGGTTGACCTATAGGCTGGCCCTATTGTATCTTTCTCCTCAGGTTTCTGTATCATTGTGTGTGATTTCAGAATAATTTATTCTTGAACATTTGCAAGTGCTAGAAGCCATCTCTTTCTTGTTCATCACCCAGGCAGGGTTCCTTGCAATTCCTGAGGGTGGGTACAGTATGGGAATGTTGACTTCTGGTTTTCCCTTAACTAGGGCCGCAAGATTTAGCAATAAAAATGTAGGGCACCTAGTTAAATTTGAATTATTTTAATTGTCTGTATTAGTCTGCTATGGCTCCCATTAAAAGTACCACAGACTGGGTAGTTTAAACAACAGAGATTTATTTTCTTACAATTCCAGAGGCTGGAAGTTCAAGATCAAGATATCAGCAAGGGATGATTTCTTCTTAGGCCTCTCTCTTTGGCTGTAGATGGCATTCTTTTCCTTGTGTCTTCCAATCATCTTCCCTCTGGATTTAGGTATCCCAATTTCTTCTTGTAAGGACATCTGTTACTGTGAATTAGGGTCCACTCTAGTGATTTCACTTTAACTTAATTGCTTCTTTAAAGGCCTTTTCTCCAAATACGGTTGTATTCTGAGGTACTGGGGTTAGGACTTCACCATAGAAATTTTGAGGAAACACCAAAATTAGATACCTCTTTCTTTTTTTTTTTTAATTAATTTTTATTGGTGTTCAATTTACCAACATACAGAAGAACACCCAGTGCTCATCCCGTCAAGTGTCCACCTCAGTGCCCGTCACCCATTCCCCTCCAACACCCGCCCTCCTCCCCTTCCACCACCCCTAGTTCGTTTCCCTGAGTTAGGAGTCTTTATGTTCTGTCTCCCTTCCTGATATTTCCCAACATTTCTTCTCCCTTCCTTTATATTCCCTTTCACTATTATTTATATTCCCCAAATGAATGAGAACATACACTGTTTGTCCTCCGATTGACTTATTTCACTCAGCATAATACCCTCCAGTTCCATCCACGTTGAAGCAAATGGTGGGTATTTGTCATTTCTAATGTCTGAGTAATATTCCATTGTATACATAGACCACGTCTTCTTTATCCATTCATCTTTCGATGGACACCGAGGCTCCTTCCACAGTTTGGCTATTGTGGCCATTGCTGATAGAAACATCGGGGTGCAGGTGTCCCGACGTTTCATTGCATCTGAATCTTTGGGGTAAATCCCCAACAGTGCAATTGCTGGGTCGTAGGGCAGGTCTATTTTTAACTCTTTGAGGAACCTCCACACAGTTTTCCAGAGTGGCTGCACCAGTTCACATTCGAGCAGAACTAAATGATATAGATACCTCTTTCTTTAGCTATATTCCCCTGATGATTTATCTCTAATAGTTTCCAATTTTATAGAATTTGCTTAAAAAATCTTGGCAGTTTCAGTCTGTTTTCCATTTACATTATAGCGTAACTTACAGTGGTTACCTTTTACTTATTTCATTATTTTGTCCTTTGAATCAAAATTAACTAATAAGAACATATGCTCGGGGATCCCTGGGTGGCTCAGCGGTTTAGTGCCTGCCATTGGCTCAGGGCGTGATCCTGGAGTCCCAAGATCGAGTCCCGCATCAGGTTCCCTGCATAGAGCCTGCTTCTCCCTCTGCCTGTATCTCTGCCTCTCTCTCTCTTTCTCTGTGTGTCTCTCATGAATGAATGAATGAATGAATGAATGAATAAATAAAATCTTTTTAAAAATAAGAACATATGTTCAATATTAGCATTATGAGTAGGTATACTGAACATGGACTGGCATAGTTAATAGTTCTGAGAACTGCTCTTCAAATTGGCTTTATAGAATCATGTAATACCATTTTTCATTGCATCTTTCCCTTTTTGATTCTTCAGGATTTTGTTGCATCTCTTTTTTTTTAAAAGATTTTATTTATTTATTCATGAGTCATGAATTTTAAACCGCTGAGCCACCCGGGCTGCCCAACATCTCTTAACTTAAAAAAAAAAAAATGTCATCCCCCAGGGGTGCCTGAGTGGCCTGGTTGGTTAAGCGGCTGCCTCCAGCTCAGGTCATGATCACAGGGTCCTGGGATTGAGAATCCTGTTGAGCCCTGCATCGGGCCCCCTACTGACCAAAAAGAGCATCGTCAGCAGTTGTTATTTTCTTCCTGTTCCCTACCTGGAATAATATTCAGGAACATTCATGTTACTAAATCAAATTTGTCAAGTGATGAAATCCATTCCAAATTATAGTCTTGACAAATTCCATAATAATTAACCACTTCAAGTCAGAGTTTATTTTCCTGTTCATAAGTAATGTCGTTCATTTTAAGAACAGCCTTAACACATAAAGGGGAACATTTTTCATCTATTTTTTCTCTAAAGCATTCAACAAATTCCTTTAATCAATGGCGTACTTTAATAACACTGTTTGCTCTTCTTTCAGTGTACATAATCTTCTTGCTAGAGGAATATTGAAAACTATGAGCAAGAAATAAGCAGACTTTGCTCAGGGGCTTATTTAAAAAGTCAACAAGAGTTTGGGAGGGGCTTCTCTTCAAAATTAAAATATGATATCAGTGCTTCAAATAAACTGAAGATTCTTTCAACTGCATTTGTTAGAGATCCGATGGAGTTTTGAATGAGAATCAAAGACTTCTGAATGCTAACAAAATCCCCCAAGTTCTTGGTAATTTAATAAGTTTAACAACTCTGTGCAAAGAATATAAATGTTGAAATAAGAATAATTGTATGACTATTCCTTCAATTTTTTCTTTAAAAAGATTTTACTTATTTAGAGACAGAAAAGGAGAGAGCTCAAGCAGGAGGAGGGGCAGAGAGAGGGAGAAAGAATCTCAAGCAGATTCTGAGCTCTGTGCAGAGCCAGACATGGGGCTCAATCTCGACCCTGAGATCATGACTTAAGTCGAAACCAGAGTCAGTCACTTATCCAACTGAGCCACCCAGGCACCCCCTTCAATTTCAATAAAAAGGACATCAGATGCTATTTGAGTTACATTATGCTGAATATGGGCAATACAACCAACATCTACCATAGAATCATACACGTTTTTCATTTACTTCAACCTCTTTAATTAACTCCTAAGTTAAAAAAAAAAAAAAAAGGAAGCTTCTGCAAAAAATTGGTGTTGTTTCTGAAGTCACGTTTTCAAATGAATTAACTCACAATAATGGCCTTATAAGAAAGCCTTTTTTCATGAGAAAACTTTCACAAGCCTAGGGAAATGTATTCTGTAATTGTCATTACATGCATTTGTGGCTATGCTATAAAAAAAAAGGTGAAGCATTTAGATCTTTGATAATCTCTGTAATAGTAAATGAAGCTATTATATTTTTTATTATTGTAGTAGATTTGGTCCTGGCACCTGGAAATTTGTTTCCAACTTGAGGTGAAAGATTGATGATGATAGTGCAGAAGGCCATTACAACTTCTGTAATTATTTTATCTTTTTGATCTGAATGTCTCTTAAAGAAAAAAATGCATTATTTTTTTTCACTGTCTTTGGTACCAGTGAAGGAAATCCTGCATCTCTCATGCTCAGCTGTTAGTATATACTGGTTTATATTTGATTTTCCATCATTTTTTATATTGAATGAACAGTTGCATATTCACAAGAATCTTTGAAAGGACTTGTTCCTCTTTTAAGAAATGTCCACCATTCATAAAATTTGTCACAACTCTTAGACTTGTGTTGGGCATTTTGAAATTCTCATATACACAAATAAAGACAGATGAAAGCAAGCACTGCAAGAACTGAAAAGACTGATTTGCAAATCACTCGGCCATGACACTCAGTGTGCCTGCCATGAGCAAGTCTGAACAGGTCACTAAACAGGGTTTGAATGGTCAAAAGTGTTGTGAACTTGTGAACTAAAAATGACTTGAATTCACTATTTGATCTGAAAAAGATGAACTCCCCATTTGCCTGAAGGCAGAACTGTGCTTGTAAGGTGCAGTCTTTCTAAACAAAGCCACAGGTGACCCTAAATGAGGTTTGGCTATGTTGGGAATTCAAGGAGTGGCTGACATTCAGGAGCAGAGTGTTTAGGGACAGACATTCAGGGGTGTTCCTGTGGTGACTGGAGTAAGGCTGCAACCAATCCCCTGTCGTTGAAAAGCCTGGCCCCTGACTGGATGCCATCTGGAAGTGTGAGGCTGTCGCTGATTGGCTGACTTTCAGGGTGGGAGTTTCGCTGATGGGCTGAATTCAGAAGCCAGGAGCTGACATTGACATGCTGTGTTGTAAAGGGTTAGTTACCAGGGAGAGGCAGTCATCGACAGTCTGGTTATACAGGTCAGAAGTTACAAGTACACACAAACCACATCTTCTTTATCCATTCATCTTTTGATGGACACCAAGGCTCCTTCCACAGTTTGGCTATTGTGGACATTGCTGCTATAAACATCGGGGTGCAGGTGTCACGGCATTTCATTGCATCTGAATCTTTGGGGTAAATCCCCAACAGTGCAATTGCTGGGTCGTAGGGCAGGTCTATTTTTAACTCTTTGAGGAACCTCCACACAGTTTTCCAGAGTGGCTGCACCAGTTCACATTCCCACCAACAGTGTAAGAAGGTTCCCTTTTCTCCGCATCCTCTCCAACATTTGTGGCTTCCTGCCTTGTTAATTTTCCCCATTCTCACTGGTGTGAGGTGGGATCTCATTGTGGTTTTGATTTGTGTTTCCCTGATGGCAAGTGATGCAGAGCATGTTCTCATGTGCTTGTTGGGCATGTCTATGTCTTCCTCTGTGAGATTTCTGTTCATGTCTTTTGCCCATTTCAGGATAGGATTGTTTGTTTCTTTGCTGTTGAGTTTAATAAGTTCTTTATAGATCTTGGAAACTAGCCCTTTAACTGATATGTCATTTGCAAATATCTTCTCCCATTCTGTAGGTTGTCTTTTAGTTTTGTTGACTGTATCCTTTGCTGTGCAAAAGCTTCTTATCTTGATGAAGTCCCAGTAGTTCATTTTTGCTTTTGTTTCTTTTGCCTTCGTGGATGTATCTTGCAAGAAGTTACTGTGGCTGAGTTCAAAAAGGGTGTTGCCTGTGTTCTGTATACAATGGAATATTCCTCAGCCATTAGAAATGACAAATACCCACCATTTGCTTCAACGTGGATGGAACTGGAGGGTATTATGCTGAGTGAAGTAAGTCATTCGGAGAAGGACAAACAGTGTATGTTCTCATTCATTTGAGGAATATAAATAATAGTGAAAGGGAATATCAGGGAAAGGAGAAGAAATGTGTGGGAAATATCAGAAAGGGAGACAGAACATAAAGACTCCTAACTAGGAAACGAACTAGGGGTGATGGAAGGGGAGGAGGGCGGGGGGTGGGGGTGAATGGGTGACGGGCACTGAGGGGGGCACTTGACGGGATGAGCACTGGGTGTTATTCTGTGTGTTGGTAAATTGAACACCAATACAAAATAAATTTATTATAAAAAATTAAAAAAGCTTTAAAAATAAATAAATAAATAATAAATAAATAACAACAACAAAAAAAGAAGTTACAAGTACGTAATGATGGTTACTCGTTCATGACTTGGGACTATTGCCCAAAATATTCTTTCTTTAATTATTTTCTTTCTTTAATTCTAAGTACCCCCTTTTGCTCTTCTATCAGCCAAACCTCTGGAGAGACCAGATCTTTATTTGTGGAGTATGATTTTCAGCTAGTGTTGCCTTAGCTGATTTAATTGCCAATTACTATGGTTGAAAAGTAGTTCTAACTCCTAAATTTTTATAGCTTATTGAAAAAAAAGCTGAATACAGGGTGTTTAAGGTGCCCTGATAAAGTCAAGATAGAATGCAGGACAAAATCACAAAGACGACATGTCCTATGTGTTCAGGACAGCTATCAGTCCAAGATGAAATCCATGTCTGAGGCAGGGTCATGTAGCACCCAGTTTTTCCAGCACTGCTCACAGGGCACCCAAGAGTTCTGTGGATGTCAGGGCTCAGTGCCCTTCAGAAAGAAGGAGCTAAGTGGACAGGACTCTGGACCTGCGGTCCCCATTTTACCCAAACTGCTCAGCCTTCCTTATGTGCATGGATCAGATTTCTGGGGCAAGCTCCAACTAGAATAAGCAGTTACAAGTCTCCAATTTTGACAATCACTGTCCCCCAATTAAAGAAAGAGTGTGTCAGGAAGTTTGGACCTCTAGGGACCTGGACGCAAGATTGCCTCCAGCTCCTTGCTCTGTATGTCATGAGAAACAAGTTACTGCAGAGTTGCCAGCTGTCCAGAACAGACACATTAGTTAGAGCAGATACGTGTCTATGTATTGTGGGTGTAAGCTCAGCCTTGGACAAAGGCTGTCAAGAATCGAGTCCTGAAAGGGACCTCAGATAGCAGATTTGAGGTTGAAAAATCATGATCTACAACCTCACATGTACTATAGGCCACAAATACACAGGCATAGGCAATGCAAAGACAAAGACACAGACACATGCTTAGAAATGTAAGGACACACAGGAAAGCTTTCTCTAGTTAGATTTGTGGGTGAGGGCTCTCTCCTTTTAAACTCTTTTCTGGATTTATTAAGTTTTATATAATTTTGGTGTTTGCAGGGGCGGGGACAGAATATAGGCCACTGTATGCACAACACTTGCTTCTCCTCCACCTAAATGGCCTCACATGACTTCTCCTGATACAACCAAACCACACTGGCAGCCGGGGACCCTCTCCTGAGAGCCACAGCCATGTTTTTTCTTCCACTCACTGGACATCTCCACCTGGACAGCTGGCAAAAGCTTACCATCTACATGGCACACATTGATTATCCACTGCACCTTCACCATCTCTACCTCTAACTGAAATCACCACTAGCTCTTCCTCCTCAAAATTTATCCTCAATTGGGATGCCTGGGTGGCTCAGTGGTTTAGCGCCTGCCTTCAGCCCAGGGTGTGATCCTGGAGTCCCGGAATCGAGTCCCATGTCAGGCTCCCTGCATGGAGCCTGCTTCTCCCTCTGCCTGTGTCTCTGCTTCTCTCCTTCTGTGTCTCTCTTGAATAAATAAATAAATAAAATCTTTTTTAAAAATTTTTTATTTATGATAGTCACAGAGAGAGAGAGAGAGAGAGAGAGAGAGAGGCAGAGACACAGGCAGAGGGAGAAGCAGGCTCCATGCACCGGGAGCCCGACGTGGGATTCGATCCCGGGTCTCCAGGATCGCGCCATGGGCCAAAGGCAGGCGCTAAACTGCTGCACCACCCAGGGATCCCAAATAAAATCTTTTAAAAAAATATATCCTCAATAAGGTGTCCTGATAAGGTTAAAATGGAATGCAGGACAAAATCACAAAGACGCCATGTCCTATGTGTTCAGCTCAATGTCAGCTAAGAATAAGTTCTATCTAGTCAGCCAATCTTTAGAACTCAGAGTCATAGACTCCCCACTACCCTTTCACATAGTCCTTAACATCCTAAAGCTCAAATCTGATTCCTCCTCATTATCCTTGCATCCATGGCCTGAGTAGGTGCCCTGCTATTTCTTTTTGTTTTGTTTACTTAGTGATTGCCCTCAGCATATATTCAATAAGTACTAGTTAGATAAGTGAATGAATGAGTCAACCAATCAGTAAATCAAAGTACCAGTAACATTCACTGATTCAAAATAATCCCTGGTAAGGCCTTTGGCTGCCATGGGAGAAACCTAAAGTATTACAACTCTTACCTAACTTGAGGATTCCCATGGGAAACTATCACTAGGAATGAGATCTTCGATGTCTCTTTCATCGGCCTTAACATCCACATCTTGGAGGTGGGGACGCTGGCCACAGGATGGTACATCATGCTCCTCATTGGACCCCACACATCTCCATCATCCCGTCAGCGTAACAAGGAAGTGTGCAATCTCCATCAGCTTACCACACACACTGCAAATATCTGCTTAATCCCCTGTGCCAGGCAGGTATCTCTGGTGGCAACACAGGCCACTAAATGCAGACCCAGGATACTCACTTCTGGTGTGCCAAAAATTCAGGAAGTATGGGAAGGCAGTCTGAATTAGGGACACCATCTGGACTGTTTCTCACACCTAGCCCTTTATAGTCACTGAGCTAATTAGCCCCTAAAACATTTCTCCTCCAATTTTCCTTCCTTGCCACTACATATCCCTTTCTATGCCTCATGGTACTCCTGGCCTGTGTGTCAGCACTCACTAACCCCACCCATTCACGTAGCCACAACCTTCATGGAGGGCTCCACCATATACAAAGTAGGAAATAGCTGTCTCTAGGAGACATAAAAATAACTCCCAGCCCTAGTGCATTAATAAGGATACACTGGAACCATCAGGGTCATTAGGAAATGTTGCTCTACTAGAATCCACCAATAAATAACTAGATGGATACAGAAGACACAGCTATACTCTGCCTGACAATATGTAAAGAAGATTCTAAGGTAGGGTGGGACGTCTGATAAGTTTTGTGTTCTTTCATTTGTAGACGTGCCCACTTAGATCACTTGACAATTTCCAGCTGGTAGAAGTAAGTCAGAAATTTCCCAACCCTATTTATATAAGTGCCCTTGTATGACCCTCCCCCACCATCTACCACCTTCTTCCTTTATGGTTACTTCTCCACATGATGTTGAATTTTCAGATTCTCAACTGCCAGCCTGCCCTATGCTCTTTTGACTTGGTTTTGCTTGTGGTCTTTCTCATGGACTCTGGAAATTGCTCTCCTCGCCATCCTCCTGCCCCTCACTAGCTGAGCATGTCCTGTCTGGCCAAAATCTCTGACACCCAGTTACTCTAACCAAATCCTTGCTTCTCAAAGTAAAGGAAAATATCTTGTTGATATCAGAATTTCAAGGCTTGTTCAGAGGAACCCTGTGACTCAGAACATGGCTGCAGAAATGTAGTTTTATATGGGCAAGAGATTAAGTTCATTTTCTGCTCAACTAAATTAGAAAATAGGGAAATAAAAATTAATATAACTGTGAGACTATTTTTCATGAGTTCAACCAAAAGATAAAGGATCTAAAACACAAAATAGAAGAGTATAGGGTAGCTACATACATTACTCTGTAAAATATTAATTGGTAGATATGTGAGATGATATTTTGGCAATATTTATAAAAAGGTACAACTTTCATGCCCTCTCCACTTTGTCCCAATTTTGGTTTGCTATGTCTTTTCTATGTACATTTTCCCAAGAACTAATGTCTAAAGATGTTGATTCAATTCTATTAAGCATAAAAACTATTGGGAACTACTTAAGTGTCTATCAGGAAGAAAATAGTTAAATTAATTATAGAACATGCATACTTTAGAATCCTAGGGAGTGGTTAAAATAATGAGGTGGATTTATATGTGTTGTCATGGAATGATGATGCTGCATTCACTTTATTAAGTGACAAAGGCAAGTGGGAGAACGATATGTACATCACTACCCAGTGTATTAAAAAATCACATATATTTTAATAGCACATCTATGTGTTAAAAAGCTTAAAATTATCTTTAAAATAATAGATACCATATTTTTTATTGTAGTTACCTCTGAAGAGAAGGCTGAGTTTTAGAGCAACACAGTAAAGGGAAAGGATAGATTTATGTATGTTGTTAGAAATACTTGCAATGAGAGAATATATGTATTATTATTAGCTTCGTCATTAACATTTTTAAATAAGCTTAACATAAATAGCACCTGTTTATTAGCTAGATAAAGTAACTGCTAGCTGATACAAAACATAAAATGTAAAATCTGAATGACTTAACATAACAAAGGTTTATTTCTTGTGCACATAAAATTTGATGTGATTTGGCAGGACGTCTTTGCTAACCGGTGACTCAGAGACGTAGGCTGCTTCCATCCTGTACTTTCACGTCTCAACATGAGCTCCGCATCTTTCTACTGAATGGGAGAAAGTAAGTGGAGGGAACATCCTAGATCTCAAATGAATTGGCCCAGGAATGACAACTACTGCTTCTGGCAAGAGTAGTCACATGGCCCTTTTTAACTGCAAGTGGGCTAGGAATGTAGCTTTCCTGTGAACCCAGGAAAGAAGCCAAGAAAGGATGTGGGTGAGTACTTGCAGTCTCTCCCTTTAACTATTACATAGTAGGTGTTCAATAAAGAGCG
The DNA here is from genome assembly GCF_048418805.1 of Vulpes vulpes. Taxonomy (NCBI): domain Eukaryota; kingdom Metazoa; phylum Chordata; class Mammalia; order Carnivora; family Canidae; genus Vulpes; species Vulpes vulpes. The sequence continues at coordinate 30,028,701 of NC_132796.1, read as the reverse complement.
ACTATTACAATTTACTAGGACAGTAACTCACTTTGTTTCCTGGAGTAGTTTCTGTGAAGCCTGTTATTCGCCTTGCAGTTAGCCACATTTTTGAGGATGCTTTTAAGTACAGGATGACATCTGGTCTTTAAAAGAACCTTATAAATCCTTACAGGAAAGGCTCACTCTTCTTCACTCAATAGCACATTTCTGCACTGCCCTTTGCAAAAACCTCTGTAATTTCAGTAGGTGAGAATTACCTCCTTCTTTTTGCTGCCTGGTCAATATCTTAACTTTAGAGTGTCTCCTATATACCACCTAACTGAATGCACCTGAACATCTGTACAGTGCTGTTAGGCACAGTGAAAACCAAGATTTTCTACTGGGAAAAGTATACAAGCTAGAGATAACATAAGGGTGGTGAGGTTTTTTGTTTCTTTTTTGTTTGTTTTTTGTTTGTTTGTTTGTTTGTTTTTAAATCAGTCTAGCATATTAGGCCAAGGAACTAGTCCTTGGCATCGCCACTCCTCCTGCCTCCTAGGACTTCCAGGGTTATAGGGAGTCAGACTCAGTATTTCTAGATGGTTGCTTGCACAGTGATTTCTATGATCTTGCTCCCTCTGTCTCTTAAGAGTGAGGCTTTGGTTTTTGATCACCTAGGTATGCTCACTCATTGGTATATCTTTTCAGTGGCTAGTCTCAAATAGGACACTCCATTAAAAGCCTACTGCAAATATCAAGGTTGTTTCAAAAACTTCTCTTATTTCAGGTTTACATCCCAAGAACCAGTATGTTCTGTGCCTACTTAGATTCTACTCACAAGCCCAATTGTAAAGCATTTTGAGAGTATGGTGAAGAAGCCCTCCAGGGAATGACCATTTACCTAAACTTCACTGTTTAAAGAGAAGGGGGGTGCAGTGCTGGGGTGACTCATTCAGTTAAACATCCAACTCTTGGTTTTGGCTCAGGTCATGATTTCAGGGCTGTGAGATCGAGTCCCCACATCGGGACTCCACACTCAGCACAGAGTCTGCTTGAGCTCTTTTCCCCTCTGCCCCCCCCTCACATTCTCTCTCTCAAATCAATCAATCAATCAATCAATCAATCAATCAATCAATCCTTAAACAGAAGGGGTTGTAGCAGAGGGATCCTATAGTGAAGGTCAGCCAAGAGATGATTGCAGAAAATGGAATACTCTGAGTTAGGAGAAGTGTAGGTGATCCTGGACAATCTCTTCCACCGGAAGCAGGGTACAGTGTCCAGAGGAAGACACATTGAAAAGATGGTCAGCAGGTCAGCTTTTAGAGTTGGACAGGAGGACAATTGGGGAAGACTCAGGGGAAGGGCACCGTAATATGGGGAAGTGTTGGGGTTGCACACACATATCAGTTACTGAGCAGAGGCAGCTCCCAAGGAGGCCTGGGGTGAGGCAGCCGCAGTCTTGGTAAATGAACCCCACAGACAATGTCTAAATTATATATGATTCTCATTTTCAAGTTCCTTCATTATATCTATTCATTTTGTGTACTTTGGCTACAATGCCCTTCTTTTTACCCCCTGATAAGCATTATGGAGTAATAAGAAAAGGAGTGAACAGAAGGTTGTCCATAGGCTGGGAGGAGTAGAATAGCACGGGCTCTAGAAGAATTGAAACAGGAGGTCTAGTTCCAACTCTGTCACATGCTGGGCCTATGAATTTGTGCACGTTCACCAACTTTCTAAGATGTTCTTCATCTTAGAAGGTGAAGTGGGCTGGATGAACCTTGTCTTATAGCATGACCATTAAAATGTATGTATTGTATGTAAAGCCCCAGGCATGGTGCATGGTGTGCATTGGATCTTTGATGATTGGCAGTTATTACGATGATTATTTTGACCCCAGACATTAGTGCCTTCCTCTCTGGGACTTGTTCACCCAGGAGATGTTAGAGAATATGCACTGTTCTAGGACATGGCACACCAAACCAGCCCAAATGGCTGCTTCACAAGAAAGCCTTAGCAAGTCTTCCCCAGAGGATATATTATTTAATTTGGGTTTGGGGGAGTATTAGTATTTCTCAACTGAATGCAACTCCAAACTCCTAGAATTTGTATCAAGGACCAACTCTTTCCTTCCCTCTCAGTTGCCCTTCCAATAATCTGTCCCTATTTTTGTTCATTTATTCCCTCCAAAAATCTAGGCCTTGCTTAGAGTTTGCCAAACTATATTAAACATGACCTATTTAATGAATGGTATAGGCTCTGGATCTCTAAGCCCAAGACAGAGTGCCAGCCCAGTGGCTTTTGGGTGTCTCACCTCGGGGAAGTATCACCCTTATTTCTCACAAACTCCTCGAAGATGATGTTCATAAAATACCTAATTTGTGCATTCTGTTTAATTGCACTTTGACAAGAACGCAGGATACCTTCCATTCCTGTCCCTACAGCCATAATTCCAAAGTAGCCACTAAGAACAAACAGTTTTCATTTTCAACTCTGAGACACACCATTTGAGGGTCTGACCCCACTCACCACTCCCATAGCCTTAGCTAGTGTACTATACCTCCTACTGAAGACTTGTAATTTCCAAGGCCACTGCCTGTCTTTTCTCAGGATATTTATACTTGACTGCCATCACATGGAGCAACCCCCGCCCCCGCCCCGCCCCTGGCCGCCACAACCTCTTCATTCCTTTTTACTTTTTATTTTGATATTAAAGGATACTCACCATTGTCTTTACATGATTCTTGCTCCTAGAATCTAATACTCTATGGGCAGGTAGTAGTGATTCTTGTTTATCCTAGCATCCCCACTACTAACAGTGCTTTCCAAAAGGCAGTTGCCGAATTAATATTTGGGGAATAAATGAGCCAGTGTACATAGGGTATAATTTATTAAGATTTATTTCTCATATAGTTTTAACTAATCTAAGCAAATACATGTATGTTACTTAATTTTACAGAATGGTAGATTAAAAGGGCTAAGGGAGGCTGAAAATTAACTATCTTTTGGTACCTTTTGACCATCTTTAAGGGATTTTTGTTGTTGTTGATCCCAACTATTTTACTGCTGAATTCTTTGATACTTCCAAAGAAACGCCTATTTGAATATCATTTACTTTTTCCAGATAACAAAAGAAGATGGTCAGTTTTATAAACAAACTAAACTTGTATTCTTAAATGTCATAAATAGCAATAAATGTATAACCAGTGCCATTCATGAACTTAGATTCTGAAGCTAATAAAATGGTATATTAAAGGGAACAACATTTGAAAACAAACTTCCCCCGCCCCCCATGAAGAAGATAAACCTCTGTGTTAAACATAAAGAAGAGGGACACAGGGATGTTATACATCGTGCTTCCTACAGCCACACCCCAGCCCTCCACTACTTAGAAAGTTGACTGCTAATTTTAAAGACAAAGTGAAGAATCTGCCCCCGACTTCTCTAGGGGTGGGAGCTGCTGAGGGATCTGGCCCTGAGATGTGCTCTGCTCATGGCATTAGTGTTGGCCCTGGCTGCAAGTCTAGCTTGGGCTCTCTCTGCTTCATCTCTCAAAGCCTCCTCATACTGGGACGGGAAGCACCGGGGGTCAGACTCATGGATCTCAGTAAAAAACTCCAGCAATTTCATCTTGCTGGCTTCAGCATGGGCTCTGGGTCCCCACAGGAACTCATAGCATGGAGGATCACTGTTGGCCACCTGCCGGTACTCCAGGTACCTTTCTTGCACCAAATCTTTGGTGATGAACTTCCTGGGCTCCCCAAAAACGAAGTGATTCCTCCCAGAATACAAGTCCATCATATTCAGCACTTTCCAGATCTCTTCCTCAGTGGCACGATTGCCCTTCATGAAGATCACACCCAGGACAATTATCAGGAGGCTGGTCTTGGGCATGCCCTCCTCACCACTGAGCCTCGCATCATAAGTGAGGCCTAGTTTGTTGACAAGGGCGTAAGTGTGTCTGGTGGGGTCCACCTCCTTCACATCAACACCAAAGACCACCTCCATGTGCTTAGAGGCTCTCCTGAGGATCTCAAGGAAGTGATCCTTGCACTCTTTGATAACAACATCAAGCATCTCTGCCTTTGTGATGGGCTCTTTCGTTTGATACTTGTGCAGCAAGAACTGCACCAACGAAGTCACCTTTTCATCTAGAGGGTCTACGGGCAAGTTCTCGGTGCCCGACTTTGATAAAGGAGCTGAACTATCTTCCTTTTCTTGGCTGCTGGAGCCCTTATCTGGTTTGCTTGGTGAGATGGCTGTGATTTCATTGTGGGCAGAGTATTGTTCCTGTGTGCAGAATGGAATCTCCTGACTCTGAGACATGCTCACTTCTCTTGGTGGTAGTGGGAAGGAATGTGGGCGGGAGGGTGGGTGACAGAGGACCACAACCTGGGGAGAAAGGGAAGACATGAGTGGCCTCATCTGATAAACTCAACTGTGACAGCTCTGATGAAGACTGTATCCACCATCTTTTCCTGAGGACAGTAACTCTAGAGCTTCACAGGTCTCCTTTCCTGACCTGTAAGAAGCTGGAGGAGGAAGTGAGAAGGCTCCTCAGAGTACAGCCAGCTGACATAGCCAAGGGAAAGGAAGTAAGAAGGTGCCTCATTAGGCCACACCTTCCTAGGCCTCTCAGAGGTGACAGAGGAAGGCAGCTGTCTGTTGGGGGCTCTGTTGTTCTGGCAGGTGTGCTCCCCTCAATCTTCACTTGAGGTCATAACTTTGACCTTGATAGAGACTAAGATACTTCTGTTTGCTAATTTGAAACAACAGGCTCCCAAGACAAAATCAGAAAGTACCAAAGTCTGACAACTATTCCAGGGCCTACCCAGTCTCAGAACAGGAACAGGGCTCTACGATGCTCCCACTATTCTGGAGTGTGTGATTCCCACCAGTCTCCACTCCACATCTTACTCGGATTCCTGGCAGGGCCTGGGATTCCTTTTTCTGCTTACTTGAGGCCGGACCTCTCAAACAATGTCCTCACGATCCTCACACTTTCTAGGCACAAGTCAAGGGAAGTCACTCCTGGCCATCCCCTCCTCCTCCCAGGGCTGACACCAGTTTTGAGGGGCCTTCTCCATTCTAGTGAAGAGACGTCCTCATTCCTCATGCAGCATCTTACCTTGATTCCTGGCAGGGTCTGGGACTCCTCCCTCTGCTCACTTGATGCAGCCCTCCTCAGAACTGGCCTCACCTCCTTAGAAACCAAAAGTACAAGTCAGGGGGCAACCCAGTGTGCCAGCTATTCAGGGCCTCCAGAGCTCATAGCAGGGACTGGGCTCATATCTAGGGGCTCCCTCTGTTGTAGGGTAGGTGGTCACATCAGTCCCCATTCAGAGTCTTATGCTGAGGGTTGGCAGGCCTGCCATTTCTCCCTCTGCTCAGCTAAGACCTTCCTCAGAACAAAGTACTTACCCTCAGATTCTCCAAGCAGAGTCAAAGGATACTAACTCTAGGCACTGCTGCCCAATACTTCCCAGAGGTGACAGCACAGGTTGGGATCTGTATAGTCCCTTCCAGTGTGGAGTGGATATTCCCTCAATCTTTACTGAGCACCTTACCTTGACTGTGGTAGAAGCTGGGACTCTTCGTCTGTTGACTGGAGTACCCTCAGACTCCTGAGGAAAAGTAAGGGGAAAGCACTTCCAGACACGCCGTCCCCCCATCCCCAGCCCCACCCTGATCCACTCAGGACTGACCGAAGAGCTCTAAGGGTCCCCTCAGTCCTCACTTGGTCCTCCCTCTCTGACATCTGGCCACACCCTTCGAATCATGGCCGTCACGGCCTTCGGATTCCTGAGGCCCCAGTCAGTAAATGCCTCAGTCTGACAGTCATTTCAGGGGTTTTCTGGGATAAGAAAAGGGACAGGGCTTTCTCAATGGGGCCTCTATTCGGCGTCTTTGGTTTCCTCATTCAGTCTACTCACTCGGCCAGTCGACCAGTCGTAGGATTTCTTCTGCTGAGAGAGGCCACGCCTTTCCATGGCGGCATTTATCAGACTTTGAAAGCGGAAGTTACGGGATATTCCTTCCGTTCCTGCTCCCAGTCTGCTCCTCCCCGGCTCCCGCCGTGCCCGGGTCCTCCTGGGCCGACAGAAAGAGTAAGGTTCTGTGGGGCTCCTTATATTCTGGGGTAATTAACTTCATTCAGTGTCTGCACCTGGAATCCATTGAGGGCCAGGGCGTCTTCCCTCTGCTGAAGTCAGATTGTGCCCCATACACCAATATCCTCATCATTGTTAGATTCCTAAAAGGCTGGCGTCCGAGAGAGCCTCTTTTTAAAAAAAAAAAAAAAAAAAAGATTTTATTTATTTGTTCGTGAGAGACAGAGAGAGAGAGAGAGGCAGAGACACAGGCTCCCTGCGTGGAGCCTGACGTGGGACTCAATCCTGGGTCTCCAGGATCACACCCTGGGCTGAAGGCAACGCTAAGCCGCTGAGCCACCTGGGCTGCCCGCGAGAGAGCCTCTTCTAGTTATTTTGGAGTTTCCCATTGCCGACAGTCATGGCAGAACTCTTAGAGCTCCCTCCATTCCGCAGAGTTACTCAGTCTCCACCTGGGACTGCTCCCTGTGCTAACCTGAGACCACACCCCTTTAACTCAACGTCCTCATTGCCTTTAGACTACTGAGGCCAAAGTCAAGGGAAGCCTCTTCTAGCCACCTCTGCTGATCGTCTCCCAGGGTTGACAGTGGGGCAGACCTTTATGGGGTCCTTCTCTTCTGTGGCAAGTGGTTCCTGTAGTCCTCACTGAAGGTCCATACTTTGGTTCCAGTCTTTTTGATACATTACTTCCTAAGCAATGTCATCTCCTTGCCAATCTCTGCATTTCCCCCACTGTGATTCTCACAGAGGTTGAGTCCAGTTCCAGGTTAGACACTGAGTGGTAAAGCTACAGCACAGCATATAAAAAATACATGCCTTCTCATGAGGTCTCTTCTCCAGCCAGTTGGGAGCCTTCTGTTCTAAAAGCCTTACCTTCTACAGGGAAGAGCCTTGTATAGACACATATGGAGCCTAGGGAGGTGTTGAAGTGTTTTGCAAATGATTTGTTATTGATGTGTGTTGGATGACTCTGTTCTCACTGCAAACATTTCAAACAATACAGTCAAAACAGAATCCTCTCTTGCCTTTTCATTCCTGTCACCTGCACCACCAAATAACCTTATTATGAAGAATTTTTGTGCATTTGATTTACATAACTCCAGCTTATGTAAATTATACAAATGTAATAATGAAGTTCATATTGTTTTGCTATTTGCTTTTTCATTCAATTAATAATTCATCTTGAGGAGTGTCCCATATCAATCTTCAGAGTGGACCCAACGTTTAGAAAACTAGATAATATTGTTTTATTATTATTTGAAAATTGAAGATGCCCTTGATAGCATTCTATATATTGTCTGTATTTCTAGATTTTATAAGTAGTCTATATATATAGACCTGCCATTTTTTTATTTGAAAAGTAAAATAGATGGCTACCTTTATAATCAAAACTCTCATGTGTATTTGTCTTCAAATATTTTCGTGAACGAAAAGAATGTTGAGATGTATAGTTAGTGTGCTAGGTATTGCTCATAAAAATTAGTAGGCCATTCTTTCCAGGGGTCATGAGAAATGTGAGAAACAAAGTAAAAGGTTGAGTACTGCTGTATTGTACCTTTTTGATTTTTTATAGACTTGCCTCTACATTTTCATTTTTTGATCTGCAAGGTCATTCTACAAAGCTTAATTGATTGGGACGCCTGGATGGCTCAGCAGTTGAGCTCTGCTTTCAGCTCAGGGCGTGATCCTGGAGACCCGGGATCGAGTCCCACGTCAGGCTCCCTGCATGGAGCCTGCTTCTCCCTCTGCCTGTGTCTCTGCCTCTCTCTCTCTCTGTGTCTCTCATGAATAAATAAATAATAAAAAAGCTTAATTGATCACAGTGATGAAATAGTCAGTAGTGTATTAGAACACGTATGTAGAACAGGATAACTTAATACTGATATCCAAAGGCTCTAACACAGGATCCAGTGAGGAATTTCCCATTTGCTCTTTGAGAGCTTAAGATTTTATTGCTGTGTTGTCTTTGAGTAAAGTGATCTTATCACCTAATCCATTTTGCTACAGAATGGCTATAAAGCCCTATGAATTTTTTTATTTACATTTCTTTTCTGAGATAAATAGCAGAGTAAGACGAAATCCACCTTTTGTGCCTTCATTTCACTCCTTTTATCTGCTCTCATGGACTATATTATTTGCCTACGTTAGATTTAATTTCTCTGTTTCTGACATGTTTGGGGTTTGAAGAAAAATATTATTCATGGACTATGTGGAATTAATGTCATCTAGAATTTTAACGCTTCCTTCTTCATTTGTTCTAGCATTTGAGTTCATGCTGTGTCTCATTTCAAAGCGGCTCTACTTTAAAACGGGTAGAGTGGTGCCTGGGTGGCTCAGTCGGTGAAGCATCCACCTGTTGGGTTTGGCTCAGGACATGAACTCAGGGTCATGAGATTGAGCCTTGCATCAGGCTCCATGCTCAGCGGGGAGTCTGCCTGAGAGTCTCTCCTCCATCTTTGGCTCCCCCAACTTGCGCGCGCTCTCTCTCTCTCTCAAGTACATAAATAAATCTTTAAAAAAAATAAAATAGGTAGAATTCTGAATTATATTGCTTGATATGATGTATTTTAATAGCCTGTTAAATAAAACTGACAATGGCCATGCTATATATTAAGTCAAAGAGCTGAAATAGAAATGTTTTTTTCTTTAAATGTAACAAATGGATTTGTAATTACAGTTGTTCTAATATGTTCAGTGTTCTGTAAGACTTGACAGTTGTTACTGGAAATCTGCTCTATTGAGGGAAGTAACTTAAAGTATTAAATTACTTTCTCTTAGTTACTGAGATTGATAAACTGTCAAAACGTGGATACTGTTTATAGAGCCTATTGTTTAAATAGTCTGTGATTGTTTTGTGTCCTAAAATGGCCTGGTACATACTATATTCAATATGCACATGCCTCCTGGACAAATAACACTTATCTTTCCAAGGAAAAAGCTGATATCCAAACAGATGGAATGGCTTGGCCAAGGTCACTAAATAAAGTACAGACACAATTAAGTGATTACACAATCTTCTCAAATGATTCATTTTAATTCCATATTCATAATGTGATCCAAAAATCTCATTTAATAACATATTTTCATTATCCTGTAGTTAGTGTGGTCAAAATCTAGATGAAGATACAGTGAAATAAGAAAAAAATATATGATTTATATCCTAACATAGGTGTCTCAAGTCAGGGTCTCCAAGAAGCAGACCCTGAAAAGAAAATTTGTGTGGTAGTGTGCCCAGGGTAAAACCAGTGAGAAAGTAGAGGCAGCATGATAGAAAAGGAAAAGATGCCAAGCAAAGATATAGTTTTAAATAAGATCTCAGCCTGATCCTGTGGGGAGCTCTAGGGCAGAAGTTAAACTTCAGTTTGCTATGCCTTGTGGCAAAGGAACTGGGCTTTTAAAATCCCACACTGGACAGTCATTGGCTGTGCCTCACTCTGAGATTGTGGGAGGCAGGGGTGAGGGAGCGAGGCATGGGGGCTCCAAGACATTTCTGACTCCCTCTTCAGGCAATGAGGCTCCAGTGTCCAAGAGCAATCCTTTCAAGGTCAGTGGTGCAGCATTTCACAGCATAACATGAAGAAGCTAGATTAATGCAGAGAGTCAGGGGAAGGGATCTGAGAAGGATCATGACTGGATGCCAGCAATGCCTGCAACTTGGTATGGCAGGAAAAACAGTAAACTTGAGGGATGGAAAAGCATATGTTCAAGTTCTGGCCTTATGCATCAGGCATAACCTTGGGCAGATTACTTGGATAATCTCTTACACAAATGTCTGTGAGTAAATCCGTTTCATTTTTATTCCCATGCTCTAGCAAGATGCCTGGCACATAGTTGGCATTCAAGAAAAGAAGATTGAACAGATAAAAATCACTAAATGTATTTTTATATAGCCCTGGTGGGATTCAGCTTGCTGGGGTTTATTGTTATTGTTGTTTTTTACTTTTTAATTTTTATTATTCTCCCTTTTTATTGCATAGAACTTCACTACTACAGTTTTAATTCACATATTACTGGAATACCAACTATCTATACCTCAGGACTGACTCTGGAATTAATGTTCACATTGTAAATTTGGGATATATATGTGAATTTTAAAAATCATGTGTGTGTTTGTGTGTGTGTGTGTATATACACACACGGATAGATTGAGAGGACTTAGCAAGTCCACCACTAGTCAAGAGTGAGCCTAGGGTTTTTATCTCCTCTTCTCAGCCAGATCCTAGGAAGTGGATTTGAATGCTAGACTTTGATTAAGTTCCCCATAAAGGTATTATGAAAAAAAAAATTAAAAATATATTTGATTAGCTAATTATTCTCAAGATAATCAGTGTTGACCTACCAGGTCACACTTAAATGGAGAAGCCAAAGAAAATGGAGATTATGAATTTGTTGCCCATTGCCTAAAAAGACAAGGGAAATTTTAACTTATATTCACTTGGAGAGGCCACAGAAAAGCTTATTATAAAATACTCCATTATTAGGTGGCTCTAAGATCTATTTTTATCTGATTATTTCTTAAACCTCAAAGGCCACTTGTTTCTCTTTAGATATTGATGATTCCATGATGTGCCTCACGCTTATTCCATGCCCCCATTAGGAAAAATCCACAACCTTTTATGTCCAGATATACACAACAGCAAGAAACGATTATTGAGAATGTGTTTGTGCCCAGTGCTGTGATGAAGATGATCTCATCTCATTTCTCATTGAATCCTCGATACAACCGTGTGAGTTAGAGACTATGATCATCTGGATTTCACAAATACAGAGATTCTGCTTCAAGAGGTTAACATGACCATGGGCTTGTAGCTAGAAAAAGGCAAAAAGCAGGATTCACACACAGACCATCTGAAGCCAGGATTCACACCCAGCCCCAGCTTCCAAAAGGGAGAAAAAAGTTGGAAAGTCTATTAAAACTCAAGATTCTCGTTGGGGAGGCCAGCCTGCTTTAAAACTCCAGAAGATAAAAATACAGAGAAAGGGTGCTGCTCCTCAAATTGATATATCCTGCATCCCCAGCCAGACAAATCAGAACATTCCTTACTCCCCAAAACTTTCTTAAGATATTGTACTGATCTCTTCTTCACTCCTAACTCAAGTGGGCCCCACTGCTTATTTGAGAAATACCATCACAAGGGTTTGCACAGTGAAAACACATGAAAGTCCCACTTGAGCTCCTTAATCTCAATAAATAAGAGTTAACTTAATCTCAATAAGTGGTGGGAGGATCAAGGTTCTGATAGTACAGCTAAGCATTTTAAGAAAGCTTTTGGTTTACCTTTTAAAAGACAGATTTTAATGATTCTATTTTAGTACGTATGTCTCCTTTGAATAAAAATAGAGTGCTAAACAAGTCCTAATTATGTCATTTGCACTAAAAAAGAAAATTTAATTTCACTGCCAGTAATATGGGTATGTAATGACTGGATGAGAAACTCCATGAATTCACCAAGGGCAGGGAGGGCAAAGACATGAGCGGAGCCTCCGGCAACAAAGAGAGGTTGTTGGCCTCATAGATGAGGCATAGCACACATGCAAATTCTCAAATCACACCTGGGTCTCTATGGGCCAAATTAGAGGTTTCAACTAGCTCAGGGCTGGCATGAGGGAAAGGCTTGCTCTTCGCTAGGGAGCTCTTTATTTCATCCAAAATGCCAGGACTATACTGGGAAGGAACATAAATCCTGCACAAAACAGACCTTCACATTGGAAGTGTTAATCTGAGCCAAGTAGGTAGGTTTTTTCTTTTTTTCTTAAGTACCAATTATGGTGATCCTGGGGGGAAATGGATTTGGGGTAAACACCACCTGCTTTGGCAGCTGAGAGAATGTGACAGGAGAGTTTGGCATCTGAACCCCATTATGTATGTTGCATTATGAGTAGAATGTGTGAATTCCATCTGTCCCAAGACTGTGGTTCTTTATTGCTAAAAACCTGTTTTGACAGACCAATTACAGATGGAAAAGACTCACTCATTTATCTAAGCTGGACCTCAATCTGCCCTGTGCTGTATAGCAGGCCATAATTAAGTTGATTGCGCAATCTACTTCCAAATGCTTGACATTCATGCTGTTCCCCATTTTCATTCACCATCCTTCTTGCTCTGGGCAGAAAAACAGGGACTAAAACCAGGTGGGCTACAAGTCAAGGTGGAAATCAGTACATTGTTTTCCACATCAGTTACCTTGTTTTCCACTCTCCTACAAAACGGGAAGCGGAAACATTATTTTCATGGCCATGCTGGGCTGACTGTCCAGGAGACTTCTGCTAGTCCCAGCAACAAGCTACATGACGAGCAGGGAAAGGAACAGGACAGAAAACCATATTTCCTACTGAGATTTATGTTGGAAAACTTGCTGCTAGGGCCATGGGTTATACAGAGACATTTCTGAGCTTCCTCTGGGTTTTTGAACAAGACGAGCTTTGCAAAGTCTGAGAGCCAGAGAACTGCTGTTCTGTTTCCTTGGTTAGGAGCAATTAATCATGGTTGTGCGCCCCCAACAAATGAAAATATTTTTCTTTTAGACAGGCAGGAAAGTTGGAAGGGAAGTCAGGAAGAGTGTTCCACTCTACATACATCTTTATTTATTTTAGAGTCCATGCAGGATGTTTTTATTTTACTAGTACATTTCCAACGTTAAGGCTGAAACCCCACCACAAAGCAGGTCTGTCACGCTACAGTCCTGGGGCCCCAATCATGCCCTCTTGCTCACTCAAGGATATCTTTAGTGCATTCTTCTCACCAAAGTATTAGGACAAGCATTGTACTTCCAGGAGAAAGACCCTAGGGTTCTCCGATCTGTGGAATCCGTAGATCTGTGCCTAGGTATCTGACTATACCTGCCTACCCCACCTAACATTTTATGCAGACTAGCTGCAGTACTGCTCATGAATTTTCACGAGAGAAGATCGCACATAAATTCGTTCCAGTGTGCTTCAAATGCCTTCTGGCAAATTAGCATGTGACTTCTTTTTTGTTACTGGGAGAAATGAAGTTTCAAGAGTCCAGATTGCACGCCTTCCTGGTCCAACTCTGAGGTTTGGTAAGGAACAGCTTCTTCGGAAAAGCGTGCATACACGATGCTGTCAGTCATTTTAACTGCCTGGCTTTATCCTGATAGCTTGTGTTGTGCACTCATGGACACAGCTGGATTGAGATATGTTAGCTGCAAAATTTCCAGTGCCTGCAACTCAAAACAAACAAGAACAACAAGCACACAAGTCTTCTGGAAAATATGTCTGCTATGGTGTGTGAAGCAATATCAACACTGAGAGTGTTTTATGTATCTATTTTTCCAGAATGAGGGAGAAACATTAAATGAGGCCCACAAAAAGTCTATTATTTTTACTATTACTTTTCAAAATTATTTGTTATTTTGTTTTATAGCTCAGGGATTTCACAAAAAGCCCTGTAAACTCAAACTGCTGTGTTTAATATTGCTCTTGCTCTCCTGCAGTTGACAGGAAATTTTCATTTATGTTTGATTTCAATTGTGTAGCATTTATGCTTTAATGAAGGCTGTCTGACCCGTGGTTAAAAGTGAATGGAAATAAAATTTTAAGACCCATTTATTTCACAATTTAAAGTAAAATAATCCTTGGATTCAGTAACTTCCAAGGATTTTTTTCATCTAAGTATGTCCCTTAAACTTTTTTTGCCCCTAACAGCCTTATATCTAACCCGTGATGTTTCATGGAATCAGGTCCCATTGCAGATAAAGTAAATTCTAGTTTTACTTTCTGTTTCAATGTCTTCTGATGAGTGTTTATAACCATTTTGAACAAGTCACGTAATTTTTTCAGGCTTCAGATTCCACATTTCTTTCTTTTTTCTTTCTTTCTTTCTTTCTTTCTTTCTTTCTTTCTTTCTTTCTCTTTCTTTCTTTCCTTCTTTCTTTTTCTTTCTTTCAGATTTATTTATTTGAGAGAGAGAGAGAGGAGAGAATAGGGCAAAGGTCAGAGAGAAAGAGAGAGAGAGAGAGAGAGAATCTTCAAACAGACTCCCTGCTGAGCATAGAGCCTGACTTGGGGCTTGATCTCATTACCCATGAGAACACGACCTGAGCCATAACCAAGAGTCAGACATTTAACCAAGTGAGCCACCCAGGCACCACTAGTCTAGTCTAAGGGTGTTTTGGACTGGAAAATATTTAAGATACTTTGAACTTTAATGTTGCATTTATGATTTTGCTGTTGGATTAGGATCCTTCTAAATACCTAAAAGTGCTATATGTAGGAGTAGACACCGTTACCAAGTAGAAATATAATGGACTTATGTAGGAGTAGACACCATAACCAAGTAGAAATATAATGGACTTTGTAGTAAAAAGACCATGTTCAAATCTAAGTTCTGCTCTTCTGTGACTTCTGTGAGCCATAGTTTTCTCACCTGGAAAATGGATACACTACTGCTGTTCTCACAATGTCGTCTGGAGAATTAAATTAGAATAAATGACAAAATTTGTTAACACACGGTAGCTCAATAAATACTGGCTGATCCCTTTGCCTCAAGTTGCTTCCACTACAAATTATGAGAGAGGATCTGTGCAAAAAAAAGAAACATATAGTGATGTAACGTTAGAAAATGCTATATGCATGATGCCTGGCTGGTACAGTCAGCCGAGCCTCCAACTCTTGGTTTCGGCTCAGGTCATGATCTCACGGTTGGGATGGAGCCCCACATTGTGCCCTGTGCTCAATGTGGAGTCTGCTGGAGACTCTCTCTCCCTTGTCCTCTGCCCCTACCCACCCTCCTCTCCACCTTTCTCTCTCTAAAATAAATATATATTTAAAAAAGAAGATGCTGTATGAAATGAACAATTCATACATAATGGACATCTTAAATACGTTTTATAACTAGGGAGTACAAATGAGGCTTAGCTGTCCCAACCCCACTTAATTCTAAACACAGATCCTTATTTATTCCTGATTATTGCCTTGACTTGACATTTGTCTTTGGTGGTCCTGATTAATCCTTTGTATAGTCATTAATCAAGTGAGGTGTGAAGCCATTTCCCCATACTATCAGAGTCAGGCATATTTAGATCAGATGTAGGAGTTATGGCTAGGATGGGGAATATAAGTTCTGAATTGAGAGGCAGATCACCTGCCAAAAGGGAAAAGCTTCGGGCCTGAACACAGACAGAAATTCCCCTTGTTCCCCTTGAGCTTCCTTTATAAATTCATCAATCCCTGTTGCCTTAGGTAGCCTGTTTTCCCACTGGGCCCTGACAATTCATTAGAGATAGAAAAAATAAAAATAAAAAAAATAGAAAGTCAGGAGAGCAGAATTCCTTTATCATAACCTTCTAATAGGAATTTAACGCGATGCCTGGGTGGCTCAGCCGTTGAGCATCTGCCTTTGGTTTGGTACTGGGATCGAGTCCCATATCAGGCTCCCTGCATGGAGCCTGCTTCTGTATCTGCCTGTATCTCTGCTTCTTTCTCTGGGTCTCTCATGGATAAATAAATAAAATCTTTAAAAAAAAAGAATTTAACACAGAATTATTGAGGGCTTTGAGATGCTTAGAATAAAAGGTGTTGTAAGCAATACTGACAAAAATCCAGAATTATCAGTAAATCAAACTTATAACTCTGTTCACAGAGTTATCTGTAAATCAAACTATGGCTGGTTCTGCATAATTTTGGAGAGCCTCCACAAATTGCAGAATTAAGACATTTTAAAATAACAGGCAATCCAGTCCAGCTACTCGATTTTAAAGATGAAGAAACCAAGGCCACGGAAGTTAAATGACCCACAGATGAGCACATAATTCAGTAGTTAAGAGCAAGGATCTGCTCTGCCACTTCCTACCAGGGTGACTTTGGCAAGTATGCAGCCTTTCTAAGTTTCACGGTACTGACATGTAAAATGGGGCTAGAATAGGAAGTACCCTGTAATAATCCATAGGATGCATATAAAATTGTTAGCAAAATACCCGACATATATTAATTACTATTATTATTATTGGAATGAGAACTAAAATCTGGCATTATAATGATTTATACCTTAGAATAATAAATAGGAGAACTCTACTCCATATAGTAAGGTGAAGAACATTTTAGATCGTGTTTATGATCAATCTTTAATCTTGCATGTAGTAGTGATAGCAATACATAATATTTACCCTAACGTTTTCCTCAAAAACAAACGTCTTCATGCTGAAAGCCTCCTATTATGGCAACAGGGAAATTCCCCAGTGGACATAATAACTATATAGAAGAAGTGAAATCTGTTTCCCTGTAACTTCAAAATAAATATTTATTTCCCCTGGAAAATCCAGATATACTTAGTGACCTCAGTCCTCTACCTAAAACAGCGAATAAGCTCAATAAGACAAATGAATAACAAAGACTTGAAATATTATTGTTTAATGGTATCGAGGAGTCCTTTGCTGTGATATTTTGTGGTTCTCAAAACCTAGACACATTGAGTTTTATACACAAGGAACTCTTTACTAAATAAGAAGGAATATTATGTCGATCTATCTTAATTAAGTGTTTCTGCTTTCTGTTAGTCTTTTTTCAGGTGTTAAGCTATTTCTAAACCCAAATGAAGGCTCATAGGATAAAGGGTAATATTTTAAACACGCGGAATGGCACTCACATCCATTCTAATTCTGAATTGGATTGTTTATGCAGTCTTTTCAGAGAAGACAAAAGAAGAGCTGTGTGATTCCACTTCTCCAATTCTCTCATGCAAATGGAGACAAACCTGGAGGCTCCTCTTGGGTGGGGGCAAGCTTGTATCTCTGTTGGGTGGTTGCCAGAAGCCAGGTCAGTGTGGGTGGTCCTATAAGGCTATCGGGTATCATAATGGAACCATGGATGTCAGGATGCTGAAATTAAAGCACAACTCAGGGCACTCAAATGTT
The DNA here is from genome assembly GCF_048418805.1 of Vulpes vulpes. Classification (NCBI taxonomy): domain Eukaryota; kingdom Metazoa; phylum Chordata; class Mammalia; order Carnivora; family Canidae; genus Vulpes; species Vulpes vulpes. The sequence goes on along the minus strand of NC_132796.1, from coordinate 30,011,756 downwards.
GCAAGACTTTTAGTGAATCTGTTTGAAATTGTAGCTAGGGTCCTGGATTATGTGTCAGAATAGCAGGCAGTATTATCTGATCCAGCTTTGCATTTGAGAGGGAGGTAGATCTTATCAGAACAATTATCTCATAATGTCATTTGAGTTTTTTTTTCTTTTTCCTGATGAGAACCAGGAAAAACAAAAGACTCAATTTTGCCCACTCTCACATGCATCTACCCACCGAATTTGTTTTTTTCCTATCTTGGAGTTAAAGTTGTCCCCACTGAGCAGTAAACTTCATAACCCGTAATACACAAGTAACCAGTAGGAGGTGCTTTATGGAGAATGCTACCTTAGTTCTGATAGGTTTTTCTATAAAAGGATAGAGAATTCAAATGCTATCCATTATGATCACTGCTCATTTTAATATAACATATTAAATGATATAATTAATATAATAATTAATACAATAATATTAAATATATATAATGGTTTATGTCATGGTCTGTAATATCTTAAAAATATTTAGATATTTCCATTCCGTCAAATAAAAATTACACATTTAGTTTTCCATGCAATTAATCCCAAGTGGAATATTTCCAAGAGCCAGTTATGAAAATTACATACACCATATGAAACTCTCATGTAGTGAACAGTATACTCTGCCTGAAAATGTAATTAGGTACATTAGACAAACTAAATCCCACGGAAGGCACATTTGCCTTCATTTCATTTCCCAATTGTAAGACCACAAAATGGCTCATAAAGTTGTTATGCCCATTACTATCAGTGATATTATTCGGGATGGAACAAATACTCAAGAAGCATTTGTTTTTATGCAAGTGTTTATTTTGTTCCTGACACAGTGATTGTGGAGAAACTTGTTGGTCTGAAAGCCATAAATTAAATATGTTTGAAGAAAAATAAATTGGGAAAAGACTAAACATGATTGAGTTTAAAAGGTTGATTCTCTATGAAGGGAGGTTTTTGTTAAGGGACAATGTATTACATTTTGGAACCAATCAAACTGGCATTCATTCTGTAGTCCCTAGAGACTCTGTGCTCCCATCAAATGGAAGACTGACTTGGTTCTCGGCCTTAGGGGCCGAGTCGTTCTACAGGTTGAACTCCAAGTTGTCTCATTACATGATTAATGACATCTGCAATAAGAAGTGATGCACAGTTAAGTCTGTGGTGCTTCTACATAAATAGGTTCAATGTTAAAAGTTATAAATTCTAAAGGACAGAATGCTCGTTCATGCAACCAGGAAATCACTTTTCCTGGTGGGCTTTTAATAACATTGAATTTATCAAGGGTTGACACTTCTACTGTTATTTCCTCTAGGCAAAACAAAAACAAAACCCAAAACCTTAGCTGTTTATCCACAAAAGCCAGGATATTTTTAAAAGAAGACAAAGAGGAGTTGGTGAAAGGAGTACCACCAGATAGGTGGTTCCCAGAATACCTATCACCTTCCTTTGCTATGTTACTTTATAAGAAGCAACAAGTGTGAATGTGAGGACATCAAATGCCAAGGTGATTCCTATGATGAAACTGTGCACTTGGAGACAGGAGGTGCACTGGAAAGTCAGAGGCACTACCAGGATAAGCTTTGGGAAGCTAATTTACATTTCCAGTTCAGGGCCTGAGAGGTTCTCACACCCCTGTGAGAAGGTGATTTTTCGGGGATGTTTTGCTATGTGGCAACTTTTCACACAGGCACCTTGATTGATTGTTAAAGTTGATCACCTATTTGAATGTGTTTTAAGCCACTTGAGAAAAAAGTACTGCACTGATGAACTTTACTAGATAATTTTAAGTGTGCAGTTCCGTGGCATTAAGTACATTCGCTATGCTGTGCAACTACCACTCCTCTCTGTTTCCAAAACTGTTTCTGCGTCCCAAACAGAAACTGTACTCCTTAAGCAATAACTTCCTCCTGCCCCTCTCCTCAGCCCCTCGTGATGTCTAATTTACTCTCTGTCTCTTGGAATTTGCCTATTCAGGATATTTCACATAAGTGTTATTATACGATATTTGTCATTTTGTGTCTCGACTATTTCTCTTAGCCTAAGGTTTTCGAGGCTCATCCATGCTATGGCATGTATCAAAACTTCATTTCTTTTTGTGACTGAATAATATTTCATCGTACATTTTTGGCACATTTTGCTTCTCCACTCATCTGTTGATGGACTTGCGTTGTTTCCAGCTTTTGACATGATAAAGGCAAAAGTAGGAAAGATTTCATTAGAATTTAGATAAAAACACTCGTAGGTGGCTTGGTGTTTGTCTTCTAGTAATATAATGCTGAGCTTCTCGTGGCTGAGTTTAATGAATTATACTTAACACATGAGATAGAAAATGCAGACCACTTATGGACTACTGAATATATTGTCACCTTCAGAGTGTATTATTGAATATCTGGATTTTCTGAAAGCAGCCAGCTTCCAAAAATGAATGGTTTCAGCTGAGCCCAAACACCCACTGAGTAAATCTGGCTCAGTATTGTCCCTGCTTGATTTTTCTAGTCTGCATAAATGGACTAATAACAAATCAAAACGACCCCACCAATCACTACTGCTCACCATATTGCCATATCCAATGGCTAGGTATAAGTCAGTCTTCTTTGAAATGTAAGCATATTTTGATACAGCCGATCTCTTCCTTCCCATAAAAATGCCTTCATTTTTTTCAGGATAATTAGAGGCCTCAGGTTCTCATTCTCAAAGGCTACCACTTCTCAGTCCCCTTTGATCATTTGTTCTTCTCTCTTATTTTTAATAACACTAGAGCACCCCAAGGATCAGTTCTGAGGCCTCTTCTAATCTCTTCCTCCTTCCCTTTGCTGATATCATTTCAAGCTGGAGTTCTGAATACCGTCTGCATGGTAACAGCCCCTAATCACATCTCTAGTATGGGTATTTCTCCTGAACTTCGGACTCCTAATGTTCAACTCCCTATTTGATAACTCCCATTTGGATATCTAATAAAACATAGCATGTCCAAAATTGAACTTCTAATCTTACTCATACACCTGCTTTTTCCAGTCACAATTAATGCTTTCTCCATCCTTCTGTTTGCTGGGATCAAACTCCTTGATGTCATTTTGAGTTCCCCTCTTTCTCTTACCCCCATTCCCAATCTAGTAGGAAATCTGTTAGTTCCACTTTCAAAATATATCCAGAATCTGATGAATTCTTTTTTAAATCCCTTGATTGAGGTCTAATTAACATAAAAGAGCTGTATTTAATGAATAACTTAATGAATTTGGGTAAATAGACACTTGTGAAGCCATCACCACAATTTGTGCCACAAACATGCTTTTAACACAACCACCGTATTCTCAGTCACTATTGTTTCTCTTCCAGATTGCTATGGTAGCCACTTTCAGGTTTCTCCCTGATTCCACTCTTGTTGCACTACATTCTGGTCTTAACACCTAGAATGACTCTCTTGGAAGCCCATTGGATCATGCCATTTCTCTGCCTAAAATCTGTTCATGGTTCCTCATTTCTCTGAGAGGAAAAGCTCAAACATTTAAAAAGCTTAAGAAGGCCCTATTTGATCTGATCCTTTTCTCACCTGATTTCCCATTTCCTCACCACTCTATCCTCTGCTCACTTTGGCCAAGCTATAATGTCCTCTTCACACACCCCCGGGGAGTTCCTGCATTAGTGATTTGGCACTGGCTATTTCTTCATTCTGAAGTGCTTTTCCTTCAGGTACCCTTGTGACTCATTCTACCTTCTTCTTGGCAGGAATGCTGCCTGTCAGTGTGAAGGTCGTGCTCTAACACGGAGAGGCACCTGGATGAGAGATAAGTGCGTGCAGAACCCATGCTCCTCAGGTAGGCCTTTACACTTGTGGGCCAGCATAGAACTTGCTTCTTTGGAAGATACATTCTGATCAGCCTCAGAAGTCCTGGTTTTCCTCACTGTATTAGCCATATTTTTTATTTTCTGTATTCTGATGCTTTGCTATCTGGGATTTTGCTGACTTTGGAGGGACCGGCCTTCCCAGAGCTAGCCATTTCCTAGGAGTAAAGGATTTGCCCATAAACGTGTCTTTCATATGCAAGCCAATCAATGCAAAGGCCCATACCCCCAACTACCTCCTTTATGTAGCTCCTACACTCTGGGCCATTTTCCATCTGCACTAATTGTTCCACGGCCAAATACCAGACAACTAGGGATAGTTCCTATATCCCAGAGCCTGCTGAAATTACTCAGCAACTAGCCAATCCTAAGCGTGCTTATCCTGCCTTGCCAGAACCTTTTTATGGAAAATGCAGTAAAGACTTTTGCCACAGTTCCCCCTTTCTCCCCTCTTCCTCATGACTGACATTTGTTGTTTCCCCATGTGGTTCCCCATGGCATTACATGCCCACTCCTCTGGGGAACCATAGATAATAAAATATTTCTCAGTGGCAATCATCTGCTGATCTTTTGGCCTTACTATACCTCAAATTTTCTGTTAATACACAGTATTTTAAAATACTTAATCTATTCTAATTTTTAAGTAGCTCATATAATCTTCATATATATATATATATATATATATATGAAGATTTTATTTTTTATTACCCACCCTCCCCACTTGATCAATGAAAGCAGGAATATTTGTCTGTTTTCTTCACTGATATATCTCCCACTTTCTATAATACTGTGTGGCACAAAGTAGGTGTCCATTAGCAGTTTAAAAATGAAATAAATAAATAAACAGTGGTAATCAAGTGTCAATTTACATATATTTCAAAGGCATATATAATGCTTTTCAGTATTTGTTTTCCAATAAACTCTAATTTCATTAAGAAATCAAGGCACCTAAATGATCAAATTCAAATTTAGAAAAATAAAATGCATATAAATATGGGCATTTTAGTAAGAAGTGAATATTTATTGATACTCTTTTAACTGAGATACATTTGTCAAGCTGGCTCATAGTAAATATTTACAAAATATATAAATCCATACCTATTATACATATTGTGTATAGCTTAAGCTTATCCTTCCCCTTATTGCCTATTAAAAGAATATCAGTTTATTCAGGTAGCAGGTAGAAAATGGAACTCCCATTTATTCAGGTAGCAGGCAGAGGTCCTTAATTTCAGAAGAGATGGATACCTCCATCGTCACCAGATTAGCACTGATGGCGATAGGGGACATTTGATGGAAATGGACTCTGGATAAAATGCCACAGATTATCACTATTCTTACAGAGATACAGTTTTTTTAAAATAAATACTTCTCGATTTGTTATATGCCTTTGCCAATTACCAGCCTTTATTTATATGGCTGTTTTTGAGAAATTTGTCCAATTATTTTATGTTTCTCGAGAGGGGATTTGGGAGGCTCTTGACTCAGTTGTTCCAGAAAGGCACTCCCTGGACTTTGGACTTTTATATATCCATGGCATGGAATGTGAGTGAGCTAGCTCTGTGTAAAGGACAGGTGTTTCAAAGACAGTCCAGATAATGCTAAACTAGAATAGTGCCAGTAGTAACAATATGATATACACTGTAGAAAGGCCTTGGCTTGGGCAGCCCGGGTGGCTCAGTGGTTTAGCGCTGCCTTCAGCCCAGGGCATGATCCTGGAGATGGGGGATTGAGTCCCATGTCAGGCTTCCTGCATGGGGCCTGCTTCTCCCTCTGCCTGTGTCTCTGCCTCTCTCTCTCTCTGTGTCTCTCATGAATAAATAAATAACATTTTAAGGGAAAAAAATGGAAAGGCCTTGGCTGGTAGAAATGGCAGGACATTTTTGGCTACTGAGTGGATTTGGCAGGTGACAGATAAGGAAGGTTTCACCTTTGTCTCCAAGATTAAGAAATTGAAACAGGCATAGGATTGGTTCTGGATAGGGGAATTTAAAGGTTTCATGGCATAGGTAGGTGGATGTGCCCTGCAGACTGTTGAAAATATGTGCATAAAAAGAAAAAAGAAAATATAGTACAATTTCAACATCCCTAAGGAATACAGTCTGAGATTGGAAACTTATTCAAGTCTCTAAACATGTATGTATTGTAGGAATAAAGAGTAACTCTGAGTGACCAAATAAACAATTGTGAATGGAGGACAAAAGAAGACCTGCCATAAGGTCCATCCACTGGCAGTATCCTGCACTCATTCTCTGGCTGTGTGTCTAGATTCGTGCCTACCGTACTTAGTATTTGTATTCATACTTTAGGAACATCAAAATTACATCATGGACGTATGTCCACCTCAAATAGCTTAACCGTGAGTCTCAGCAGCCATAGCATTTAGTCAATAGGATGCCAAAGGCCTCCCTACAGATTTCCTCTGGTCAAGAGTTCCCTCAGTGTCTCTGGCCTTTGCATAGTCTTCTTCTGTTTTCCTTCCCTATCATCTCTTTGATACCTACTCTTTTTTTATAAATGTATGAAAATTATAAATAGATAGACATATACTTTAAATATGATAGGAAACAAATACAAAAAGTTTTTTTTAGCTTTATATGAAGAAACCAACTATCATCAGTTCTACTTGATTTTTGTGCCATGTTCTTGTTTTTTATTCTTTCTTGGTGAACAGGGCCCCTTAAGTTATCATTATTATATTTTGCAACACAGAAAACTCAAGGGCATATATTTAATGAAGATGTTATTATGGTGATGAATGTTGTTATTAAGATGTCTTGGAAAATGAATTCATAATAGCTAAAATATAAATGAACTTCTCTCTTTTGAAAATATTTTGTTCCTCTTCATACTAAAGATATTTGTGTAGGATAGCAACTAGTAATACCCATAGCAAGACACTCCTTTTCCAGAACTTTTAATAGTACTATTGTACTTGCCTTGGATGCCATGATCAGGATCACTCCATTCAAATTCATGCAATTTTTGCAGCAATTTCAAATGGTCTATGTACGTGTATACACACACATATGTACATATATATGTCTGTGCATTCCTAAAATTTGATATATTATATGCTATTATATGTAACTATAGTGCCACCCAGTTTCTTTTTTTAAAGATTATTTATTTATTTATTCATGAGAGACAGAGAGAGAGAGAGACAGAGACAGAGACACAGGCAGAGGGAGAAGCAGGCTTCATGCAGGAAGCCCAACGTGGGACTCGATCCGGGGTCTCCAGGATCACGCCCTGGGCTGAAGGCGGCGCTAAACTGCTGAGCCACCTGGGCTGCCCAGACACCCAGTTTCAAGCCCAAATTCTGTGTTTAATTCTTCAATAACTGGATGATATACTTTGGCCCTGGCCACAAGGGTATATGTGTTTCTTATTCTTTATAAAACAGTGCTTGATTTCTTATCAAGATGGTGTGGTGAGTTCACACTTTGACACATGCCTCTGCTCCAAAGAGATAGTAAATGGCAATGCTTAAAACTAGAAAAAATGGTAGAGTTAGGCCAAAAGTATCAAGATGAAAATCATCAAGGACCATAAAGAGGAGAGCAAAATGATTCAGTTTCTAGGTGGTAAATCATACAAGCACTCTTTGTATTTTGGACAATGGGATTATTTTTCAAATTCCATGCTTGAATTCAGGGACTGAGAGGTAAGACCTCCATTTTTTAAGGAGGCTGAAAACATTGTTGTGGAGGAAAACCTCATGCTGATGCACAGCATGAAGTTTCTAGTGGGCTGAGAGATGGGATTCACAATACTCACGAGATCACAGTGAGGCCAAAAAACAGAGGTAACCATGTCCAGTCTGGTTTGGAGGGGCAGTGGAAAGGGGGCCTGTCGACCAGGTGGAAACAACTGCACAATCTCTAAATAGGCAAGGAAGACCACACAGAGGACATATTTATTTTCTATTGCTGGCATAGAAAATTACCATACATTTACCAACTTAAAACATGTATTTTTGGTAGCTCAGTCGGTTAAGCATCTGACTCTTGATTTCAGCTCAGGTCATGATCTCAGGGTCACCATCTCAGGGTCACCATCTCAGGGTCATGTCAGGCTCTGTTCAGCAGGGAATCTGCTTCTCCCTCTGCCCCCCTCTCTAAATTAAATAAATAAAAAATAACTATATTTTAGCTCACGGTTCTATAAATCAGAAGTCCGAGCAAGCTTAACTGAGTTCTCAGTTTAGGGTCTTCTAAGTCCAAAATTAAGGTCTCAGCTGGGTTTGTATCTTATCTGGAGGGTCTAGGGTCTGCTTCCAAAGCACATTTAGGTTGTCAGGGAAATTATGTTCTGTGTGTTTTTGTAGCACTGGGACCCCCTTGTCCTTGCTGGATGTCAGCTAGGTGTCATTAGCTGATTCCAGAAGCCACCTGCATTATTTGGCTCTGGCCTCTCCATTTTCAAAGCTAGTGTGTCGAATCCTTCCCATGCTTGAAATCACTCTGAATTCTCTTGCCTTTCTCTTCTGCCACCAGCTGGAGACAGGTCTCTGCTTTTAGGGGTTCATAGGGTCAGATTAGACCCACCTGGATCATCTCTCTTTTAGATGATGGCTGTGTCACACAAGATAATGCAATCACAGGAACACTATTTCATAACATTCACTGGCTTCAGGATATATGGCCTGAAGTCCTTGAGCTGTATTAGTTTCCTATAGCTGCTATAATAACCACAGGCTGGGTGGTTAAAAACAATAACAATTTACTCTCTCATGGTTCTGGAAGGCAGAAGTCTGAAATCAAGGGGTCAGCAGGACACTTTCTCTGGACATTCTAAGAGAAAATCCATTCCTTGCCTCTTCTAGGTTCTGGAGGCTATTGGGATTCCTTGGCATTCTGGGTACATCTCTGTGCTTCATATTTACATTGCCTTCTCTAATGTGCATATCTGTCCAACATCCGTTAGCCTTTTTTTTTTATAAGGATACATGAGAATGTATTTAGGACTCACTCAGATAATCCAGGATAAGCTGTTCTTGTCAATATCCTTAATTTAATCACATATTTTGCCATATAAATTAATATACAGGTTCCAGGAATTATGATATGAATATATTTTTTTTTTGGTGTAGCCATAAAGCCCACTCTATGGGGCTTCATAGAAATTCTGCCTACCACAGAGCAAGAGTAAGAAAACAAGGCAAGCTAACAAAAAGAATCCCATTCAAAAATTAGTCTGATGACCAAAATCCAAAGTTACATGATGCCATTCCCAAGAAAAATAATTGATAGAAGAGCCTGAGTAGGAATTTGAGATATACGTCTGAGATGCCCAAAGAGAGCTATGAAGGAAGAATTTTTATTTAAAAAAAAGCACAACAATGTGTAATAAAATTGGTCAGAAATAAAGGAAGGATAGTATAATACAAGCAAAACTAAATACTGTGAAAATGGCAAGTATTTTTAATTGAAATAAACCTATGGTCTTTCCTAAGAGGGATAAAAACCTCCTGCTGCCCCCATCGTGAGATTCTTTAATATTTTTGCTCTTGCATGGAGACACTCTGATAGACAAATAGTGGAATATATCACTAATGTGGATCTTTACCAGAGAAGGGTTTTTTTCCTAGATTATAATCACATAAGTTTTCAATTTTAACAAATATAAAGTTCTAAGTTTTTAAGACTTCAACCACCCCAGCCCCAGCTCCCCATAGTCAGCAGGGCAAAGATGGGGAGAAGTAGGGCAACTACGCAAGCCATTCCAAGGATGTGAAATGGAGGAGCCCTGCACCATCAGTGCAGTGGTGTGATGGGACAAATCATGTGACTGGAACAAAGAATAGCATTCATCAGTGTGGTGTCCCTGGACAGGTGACACAAACAGAATGAGAAAGAAGAGCTGTGTCCCACTGTGGCAGTAGCATAACCAGATAGGGCAGGTGGATGGGGAAAGGGGATGAGTCCTGCCCTGCCACTGCAGTGGGGTCACTGGCCAGAAGATGCAATCACACATTATTGAATGAGCTGTACCCCATCAGTACAGAGGTAAGAGGACAGGGGATGTGAACAGGACAAAGAAGTGGAACACCCTAATGCCTGTGCAGTGGAGTGACTGGACAGAAGGGACCAAAAGGGCAGGAGTGTGCCATCAGTGCAGTGAGGCCTCTGGACACAGAACATGAATCGGGCAAATACAGGAGCCTGGGCCCTGGTGCAGCCCTGTGACCTGGCCAAGGAAATGAGTAAGAGAAAGAGGAGGAACTCTGCGCTGTCAGGGAACCACTGTTACTGGGCTGGGGATGCTGACAGGGAAAGGGCAGGGGAATGACTGGGCTGGGGATGTGATCAGGGCAGGTACTGAGAGCTCGCAGCATGGGCGCAGGGGAGTAGCTGGGAAGACCCCTACCTGTGTGCTGCTCCGAGGGCCTCCGCATTCCTGCTGCTGTACTTACTATTCCTACTATTCAGAGGAAGCCAGGGATGGCTCTGCTGCCAGCAATACAGTCCCCTCCCAAGTCAGGAAGAACTCCTAACTCTGGGAAACGAACAAGGGATGGTGGAAAGGGAGGTGGGCGGGGGGTGGGGGTGACTGGGTGATGGGCACCGAGGGGGCACTTGATGGGATGAGCACTGGGTGTTATGCTATATGTTGGCAAATTGAACACCAATAAAAAAATAGTAAAAAAGAAAAAAAAAAAGGAAGAACTGGAGTGCTGCTCTTCAGTGCCCCAGGAGAATTACAAGTGTGCCTTCATGCTAGCGTGATTTATAGTGACAGTGTCATAAGACATTTCACTGCAATAGACTGGTCTGCTTTCCAGGGTGTGAGGTGACCTGACAGACACTATTGAGCTAGTTAGTGGAAAACCAATTCTGTTGTCCTGCTCAGAGCCTGTTGTGTATTTGTCTCATATTTCGCTGGACACTCTGAAAGCAGAGGTCTTAAATCTTCAAACACTGCAATCGTCCAAGATGTATATACTCTGATATAAATATGCACAATGGTAACACTCTAGAATATTAGCTAACTAATGTGGAAACCAAGTCAATGACCCAAAACCAGTCCAGGTTATAGTGACTAAAGTCATCATGGATTATCTGGCAGCCTTGACAAACTGAATTGCAGCAGAAAAGAGAATGGATCACAAGACAACCCCTGCCACAGTTGGCGCCTTATTGACATTTCCGCAGACATGGCCAGGAAATCAATGGGCTGTGAACGCTGAATTATCCTCTTACGCCTGGAAGTGATCCCTGCAGGCCAGGCTGCAGGACGTTAGCAGAATGACTTGCAGGAACACGCACCAGTCCTGGATGCTTCTCCTTCTGTTCTGGGAATGAAGGGGCCACCTTGGGTTCAAGGTTGTGGACCTGACAATTGAAAACAGCACTGTGTTCACCATGGAGCCATCTAGTAAGACAGATGTCTCTCACCACATAGTTGTGCTGTATTTTATGTGCCAAAGTTAAAATACATTGAAGAAGATAAGCCAAATTCATTGTGACACATGGAAACTCTAAACTTTTTAACGTATTTAATAGGGGGTGTGTTCATCAAGGACAAAAAGAGAGGAAATAAGTTTGGGAGGTGAAGTGAGAAAATAACTTCGAGGAGTGTAACCAGGGTTTGGCGGGGCCACCTTGCACAGTTGTGTGGTTTGCACACTGCACAGAGTGCCCAGTCACTGGGGTGGGGACACTGATATGCAGCTCGGAGTCTCCTCTCCAACATGCAAACCACCTGCTACATCTGGCAGAGAGGCACTTCTTTCTGAGTCCTCTTCTCATGAGAGGGAGATATTTCTTATGGGAAGTAGGAGCTTTTCCAGATCATTCCCCTAGAGACAGTACCTCTTCACTCTGAGAAGCTACCTTTTTCTGATTCACCATTCTGGAGGGGAACCTTTCATTTCTTAAACACTCTTCCCGTCTTCACAGTGAAGCCAGCACTCTGCTCACCTTCCCTGATGGCAGGGAATGCTTTCAGCTAATACATGCAAAGATTCTATATAAACTGCTGGTGACTCAGAGTTTATGGTGCAAAGGGAAATTTCCTGATGCAGGACAACCAGTTCACATTGTCACACAACCACAACCAACCAGTTCACATTGTCACGTACTATGCAGGTTAATGCCCTGAGGCTGTTCTGCTTTACCTAAGTGTTCCGACACCTTCCACTGGGCCAGTCACCTTCACCCCTTCCCCACAGGGCCCAGTGACTATAGAATCAGTGCCTCATGGAGTTGGGGCCCAAAAGTGCCTTCTCCACCTCTACTGATTGATCAGTATTTGTTGTGCCAATATATCTGTTGTTTTATATTTATTTTATATTTTATATTTATAATATTTGTTGTTAGATAATTCTAATGACATCCTTGATCAAAGGCTCAGGAACACAATTCAACATCAGCCACCCATGTGTCTGCATCTCTGTCTCATAGAATATTTTCTTAACTGGTCGAGGTTAGTTTAGTCCAGGCTTGGAATCTAGAACTATCTGAATTTTAACAATTACACTATCTCAATTCCTAAGCCTCAGCATCCCTGAGAGGTGACCATGGCAGTTGTCTGGGACAGCCAGGCTTTTTAACCAGCATCCCTGAAGAAATTAGCCCCTCTCTGAAAGACTGTGCTGTCGGGAGCTATGTAAAAAAAGCAAGTCTCAGTGGAAACAAAGATACTTAAGGCTGTCCTGAACAGACATTGTGACACTTTTTTCAAAAGTGTTCTACTGGCACCCTTTTCCCCTGGTGACATATCACTGCAAGGCAGAGAAATTTCTGGCTCTGGCCAGAGAAACATAGCCACAGAGACAAAGGCTGGCATGGCCCTTCATCTGCCCACTTTGGGCCATCCTCACCCAGGCCCTCCACCCTCGACCACCTCTCAGTGCCTCTTAGTGAAAACTGCCATTGCAACATTACTATGTACCAGGCACTGCTGGAAGAACTGGTGATTCACAGACACAATCCTTTTCAGGAGTATATATTCCAGGTAGGGAGTTAGACCTTAATAAATAACTCAATGCTTCCATTATAACCCATGACATGAATTAGAGAAATAAAGTTAAAACCTCAACAAAATGAAAGGTCATTAATGTTTTACTGGAATAATACCACAACCCTTTTCAAATGTAGGCTATAAACATACTTTTTCATGTTACACTTTCAAATAGCTTTTTGACGTTTACTCCTCTCCTCCTCTGACTGAAGAATTTCATCCATTTACATTTAAAATAATCGTTGACAAGTAAGGAGTTACTAATGTCATCTTGTCAATTTTCTGTGTGTTTCATAGATCATTTGTTACTTTTTTCCTCTTTTGCTGTCTTCCTTTGTGAATTGGTGATTTTCTATAGTGGTATGCTTTAATTCCCTTCTCTCATAGGTGTTTGAACATCTTTTGAACAATTCTTTTTAATTCTATATTGGGCAATTCATAGATCTCCATTTCTTTGTGATCAGTTACTGGAAGCTTACTGTGTTCCTTTGGTGATGTCATGTTTGGTGGTATCATTCTTCATAATCCTTAGAGCCCTACATTCACTCTATTCTCCTTCCTCCAGCAAGGGGAACTCTCTTGGGGCCAGGAAATTCCCTATGGGTGCTGAAAAGTACTGGCTTGGAGGATAGGATGATGCAGGCAAAATAAAACTATTCTTCCTATGCTTTTTGTGCATTTATTCACAGGGATTTTTTGCTCCACTGTATTGCTGAAGCTTCTGAAGTGGACTTCTCAGCTCTCCCAAAGCTATTTTAATTTGTGGATTGCTGTCTTACTGTTGTTTTTTATAGCAGGATGGAGGCTGGAATCCACTACTCCACCATATTGGTGATTTCTTTATTTTTGGTCTCTTTTTTAAAGAAATACTGTGTTCTTATGTTGCCATGCCATTATAAGAGTAGCTATGTGATTAAGTTTGACTTATGAGAATACCCTGTTTGCCCCTGCCCATACACACACACACACACACACACACACACACATTCAGGTACAGATAGTGATTGGGTGAGAGTTGGAGAGGTAGTGACCCAGGGAGACCAGTCAGATTCTACTCCAGTAACTGCTGCACCTGTTGGGAAAAAGGGGCTTTTTTGTGTCCAGAATTTCTAGCTCTAAGTACAGTGTGCACTTAGAGAAGCATCTCTGCATCCACAAGGGAAAAATAATCTAGGGAAAAGTCCAATAAAGAAAAGTTGAGATATAGAGAACAGAAGAGTGAATCTTAATAATTTAATCTCCTAGATCAGATACAGATCTAATAATATCTAAAGATAGCTTATATCATTCTTTTCATGCCATGCACCGTATTTATGCTTTCCTTAACTAGTATGAGAATATTTTGCTGCCATGGGTTCTGAGAAACCCATAGTGCAGGTTTTCCTACTATGTTAGTAGGAAAAGATGAACAGACAGTAAGTACTGTGTATGCCCATAGAAAATATGCATTGTGTTTTGGAGTAAGGAATGAGATTAGATAATTAGATAAACCAGAGTATCTCCAGAAGGTGAAAAACTCCACTTCTGTCTCTCAAAACATGAACCATGAAGTTCTCATTTTTTTATAGAAGGCATTTAAAAAATACTATTGCTCAGTCCTTGTTTTGAGGACATCTGAGGAATCCAGACCTATAAGAAGCCTGTGAATTTACATTATTACTTTATTGTTGATAAAGTGGGCTTATTCTATAATTTTTGTTGTCAAAACAACTTTTTGAGCTTTCTGTTGCACGTATTATCATTCTCATTGTACAGAAGAGAATAGTGGGACAAAAGGTTACATGGGATGCCCAAGGCTATGAAAATAATTAGGGACTGGGCTGGTATTTGAAACCAGGTCACTGAGGAGGGCACTTGATGGGATGAGCACTGGGTGTTATACTATATGTTAGCAAATTGAACTTCAATAAAATAAATAAAATAAAAAAATAACTAGGAAAATAAAAAAAAATTTAAAAAGAAACTAGGTCTTCTGATCCTAGATTTGGTGTTTATTGCTCAAGACAACTCTTTATTCCATGTTAAGTAGTACCTTGTTTTCTGGAGACAATTCTTAAATTCACAAGATATCCTAATCATCTCTTTTTTAAAAAAATAGACTTGAGATCTAATTCACATACTATAGAGTTAATTTATTTAAAATGTATAATTCATTTGTCTTCGGTATATTCCTAGATACGTGCAACCATTAACAAAGTCGATTTTATAATGTGTTCGTCACTTTAAAAGAAACTCTAGTCAGTCTATTTATCACCCCTTTATTCCTTTGCTCCTGAACAACCAACAGACCAAAGAAGAAATCAAAAGGGAAATAAAAAAATATCTTCAAATAAATAAAGATGGAAACACAAAATACCTAAACATGGAATAGAGCAAAAGCAGTTCTCATAGGGAAGTTTTCATGACGAATGCCTACCTTAAGAAAAAAACATAGGCAATAAACAGCCTAAGTTTAGGGCAGCCCCGGTGGTGCAGCGGTTTAGCGCCGCCTGCAGCCCAGGGCGTGATCCTGGAGACCGTGGATCGAGGCCCACGGAGCCTGCTTCTCCCTCTGCCTGTGTCTCTGCTACTCTCTCACTCTCTCTGCATCTCTATAAGTAAATAAAATCTTAAAAAAAAAAAAACAGCCTAAGTTTATACCTGAAGAAACTAGAAAAAGAATAACAAACGAAGCCTAGAATTAGCAAAAGGAAGGTGATAATAATAAGAGCAGACATAAATGAAATAGGGAATAGGAAAACAACAGAAAAGATGAACAAAACTGAGTTGGGTTCTTTTTGAAAAGATAAACAAAAATTGACAACATTTTTGCTAAATTTACCAAGAAAAAAGAGGACTCAAATAAATAAAATCAGAAGTAAAAGAGGAGACGTTACAACTGATATCACAGAAACACAAAGGATATTACGAGACTATTGTGAACAACCATGCACCAACAAATTTAACACCTTGGGAGAAATGGATAAATTTGTAGAAATACAGCCCATTAACACTGAACCATGAAGAATAGAAAATCTGAACAGAACAATAATGAGAGATTGAATCAGTAATCAAGAACTTCCCAAGAAAAAAATACTAGGACTAGATGCCTTCATGAATGAATTCTATCAAATCATTTAAAGAAGAACTAATACCGATTCTTCTCAAACTCTTCTAAAAATAAAATGGAAGAGGGGGGGAACAATCCCAAACATATTTTATGAGGCCAGTTCTACCCGGATACCAGAGTCACATAAGGACACAACAAGAAAAGAAAACTATAGACAAATACCCCCTCATAAATATAGGTGCAAAAATTCTCAACAAAATATTAGCAAACTGAATTGAGAATATTAGAAGGATCATATATCATGATCAAGTGGGAGTTATCCCACTTGATGCAAGGATGGTTCAACATACACAGATCAGTAAATGCAATACACCACATTTATAGAATGAAAGATAAAAGTCATAAGATCATCTCAGCAGGTGCAGGAAAAGCATTTGAAAAGAAATACAACATCCCTTTGTGATAAAAAACCCTCAACAAAGTGGGTGCAGAAGAAACATACTTCAACACAATAAAGGTCCTCAATCTGTGACAGACCCACAGCTAACATCACACTCAATGGTGAAAGATTGAAAGCTTTTCCTCCAAAACCAGAGGAAAAACAAGGTGTTCACTATCATCACTCCTATTCAACATAGTACTGGAAAGTCCTAGCCAGAACAACTAGGCAAGAAAAAATAACAAAAGGCAATTAAATTGCAAAGGAAGAAGTAAAATTTTGTAGTTGACATGATTATATACATAGAAAAACTTAAAGACTCCATCAAAAAACTGTTAGAATTTTAAAAATTTAGTCGTTTTAGGATACAAAGTCAAGATATAAAAATCAGTTGCATCTTATACACTAGCAACAAAATATCTGAAGATAAATAAATCTCATTCATAATAGTCAAAAACAAAATACTTAGGAATAAATTTAACCAAGGAGGTTAAACATTTATATACTGAAAACTTTAAGATATTGATTAAAGAAACCGAGGAAGACACAAATAAACGGAAAGGTATCACACATTCATAGATTGAAATAGTTACATCGTAAGAATGTCCATACAATCCTAAGCCATCTACAAATTCAATTCAGTCCATGTTAAAATTCCAATGCATTCTTCACAGAAATAGAAAAATCAATCCTAAAATTAAGATGGAACCACAAAAGACCCCCAATAGCCAAAGCTTTCTTGAGAAAGAACGAAGCTGGAGGCATCATACTTCCTGATTTCAAACTTTATTACAGAACAATAATGATCAAAACAGTGTGGAACTGATATAAAAGCAGACACATAGACACATGGACCAGAATCAAGAGCCTAGAAACAATTCGACACATATATGATCAACTCGTGTTTGACAAAGTAGCCAAGAATACTCATTGGGGAAAGGATAGTCTTGTTAATGAATGGTGTTCATTAACACCATTAATTAAAACTAGATATCTACACACAAAAGAATGAAATTGGACCCCTGGTTTTTTTCACTGAAGTATAGTTGACATACAATGCTATGTTAGTTTCAGAGGTACAACTTAGTGATTCATCAACTCCATACATTAAGTTATGCTCACCACAATAAGTGCAGTCACTACCTATCACCACACAATGCCATTATAATATTGTTGACTATATTCCCCATGCTGCACCTTTCAACCTTGCGACTCCATTTTGTTACCGGGAGTTTGCACCTATTAGTCTGCTTCATCTATTCCACCCATTGCCCCGACCCTCACCCTTCTGGCAACCAGTAATTTTGGAATTCGCAAAAATGAACTTGAAATGAATTAAGAACTTAAACAGAAGAGATGAAATCATAAACTTTCTTGTGGAAAACATAAAGAAAAAACTCTTTCACACTGGACTTGGCAATGATGTTTTGGATTTGACATCAAAAGCACAAGTAACAGTCTTTATGTTCTGTCTCCCTTCCTGATATTTCCCAACATTTCTTTTCCCTTCCTTTATATTCCCTTTCACTATTATTCATATTCCCCAAATGAATGAGAACATACACTGTTTGTCCTTCTCCGATTGACTTATTTCACTCAGCATAATACCCTCCAGTTCCATCCACGTTGAAGCAAATGGTGGGTATTTGTCGTTTCTAATGGCTGAGGAATATTCCATTGTATACATGAACCACAGCTTCTTTATCCATTGATCTTTCAATGGACACCGAGGCTCCTTCCACAGTTTGGCTATTGTGGCCATTGCTGATAGAAACATCGGGGTGCAGGTGTCCCGACATTTCATTGCATCTGAATCTTTGGGGTAAATCCCCAACAGTGCAATTGCTGGGTCGTAGGGCAGGTCTATTTTTAACTCTTTGAGGAACCTCCACACAGTTTTCCAGAGTGGCTGCACCAGTTCGCATTCCCACCAACAGTGTAAGAGGGTTCCCTTTTCTCCGCATCCTCTCCAACATTTGTTGTTTCCTGCCTTGTTAATTTTCCCCATTCTCACTGGTGTGAGGTGGTATCTCATTGTGGTTTTGATTTGTATTTCCCTGATGGCAAGTGATGCAGAGCATTTTCTCATGTGCATGTTGGCCATGTCCATGTCTTCCTCTGTGAGATTTCTCTTCATGTCTTTTGCCCATTTCATGATTGGATTGTTTGTTTCTTTGGTGTTGAGTTTAATAAGTTCTTTATAGATTTTGGAAACTAGCCCTTTATCTGATATGTCATTTGCAAATATCTTCTCCCATTCTGTAGGTTGTCTTTTAGTTTTGTTGACTGTATCCTTTGCTGTGCAAAAGCTTCTTATCTTGATGAAGTCCCAATAGTTCATTTTTGCTTTTGTTTCTTTTGCCTTCGTGGACGTATCTTGCAAGAAGTTACTGTGGCCGAGTTCAAAGAGGGTGTTGCCTGTGTTCTCTTCTATGATTTTGATGGACTCTTGTCTCACATTTAGATCTCTCATCCAAAAGAAATGTTGGGAAATATCAGGAAGGGAGACAGAACATAAAGACTCCTAACTTGGGGAAACGAACTAGGGGTGGTGGAAGGGGAGGAGGGCAGGTGTTGGAGGGGAATGGGTGACGGGCACTGAGGTGGACACTTGACGGGATGAGCACTGGGTGTTTTTCTGTATGTTGGTAAATTGAACACCAATAAAAATTAATTTAAAAAAAAAGAAGAAAAAAAAAAGAAGTAGACAGTGGAGACATCATTCTGAGTAGATGAAGCAGCAGGGGCCTGAGTGTGGAAGAGATTGCAGCACAGGTAGAAAGACAGCTACAAGTTGACTAGAAGTATGATGGGATGAGGTTGTAAACTGCATTAGGTTAGGAACTTTGTTCATCTAACTCAGGCATTTGGCAAACTATGGCCCAGGGGCCAAATATCTTTGTAAATAAAGTTTTATTGGAATACAAAAAAAAAAAAAGCACAAGTAACAAAAGCAAAAATGAACAAGTGGGACTACATCAAACTGGAAAGTCTTGATGCAGCGAAAGTGAAGTACGTGAACTGGAGAAGGACAAACATTATACGGTCTCATTCATTTGGGGGAATATAAAGAATAGTGAAAGGGAATAAAGGGGAAAGGAGAGAAAATGAGTGGGAAATATCAGCGAGAGTGACAGAACATGAGAGACACCTAACTCTGGGAAACGAACAAGGGGTAGTGGAAGGGAGGTGGGCGGGGGGATGGGGTGACTGGGTGATGGGCACTGAGGGGGGGCACTTGATGGGATGAGCACTAGGTATTATGCTATATGTTGGCAAATCGAACTCCAATAAAAAATATACAAAAAAAAAAGAGAGAAAGGAATAGTCAACAAAATGAAAAGGCAACCTATGGAATGGGAGAAAATACTTGTGAATCATATATCCAATAATGGGCTGATGCCCAAAATATCTAAAGAACTCACACAACCCCATAGCCAATAAATCAATAAAAACAAACCAATTAACAGGTTAAAATATGGGCAGAGGGGCTAACTAGACATTTTCCCCAAGACGATATCCAAATGGCCAATAGGCTCATGGGAAGTTGCTCAACATCATTAATCATCATATAAATTCAAATCAAAATTCCAATAAGATAATACATTATGTCATTAGAATGACTATTACCAAAAAGATAAGAGATAACAAGTACTAGTGGAGATGTGGAGAAAAAAGTTCCCCTGTGCACTGTTGGTGGGAATGTAAGTTGGTATAACCACAATGAAAACAGTATGGAGTTTCCACCCAAAATTAAAGATAGTACTATCACATGATACAGCACTCCCACTTCTGAGTATATATCCGAAGGAAGTTAAATCATTGTGTCAGAGATCTATCTGCACTCCCATGTTCATTGCATTATTCATAATAGCCAAGAAAGACATGGAAACAAAGTGTCCACCAAGGATGAATGGATAAAGGAAATGTAGTATGCACACGCACACTGGAATATTATTCAACCGCAAAAAGAAGGAAATCCTGCCATTTGTGACAACATGGATGGACCTTGAGGGCATTATTCTAAGTGAAATAAATCAGAAAGTAACAAATGTTATATGACTCACTTATCTGTGAAATATATATATATATATAAAAAGCCAAACTCATAGAAACAAGAGTAGAGTGGCAATTACTGTGGCTGGGGGTGTGGGAAATATGTTGGTCAATGGGTACAAACTTCCAGTTATACAAAGAGCAAAGTCTGGGAAAGTAATGTACAGCAGGGTGGCTGTCATTGACAGTACCGAACTGCATACTTGAAAGTTGCTGAAAGAGTAGATCTTAACTCTTCTCATTACAACAGCAAAAAGTGAGCACTACATGAGGTGATAGATGCATTAACTGATTGTATTTTGGTAATCATTTCGCAATATATACAGGTATCAAATTATCACGTTGTGCGCCTTCATTGTACACAGTGTTATGTATCAGCTGAACCCCAACAAAACTGGAAAAAAGTAACATATGTCAAACACATGTAGTAACCATCCTATTTACCTTTTTTTCCTATCAAAAATAAAGTATTTCAGGAAATCTAGGTCATTGATAGGAAGTGGGACTTCTCTCCAATATATGATGGGAGTAACTGGAAAATGTATTTGGGAATCACTAGAAGCCCTCGGTGACCCATTTAGAATCCTCTTTTCTCTCTCTCTCTCTCTCTCTCTCTCTCTCTCTCTGTGTGTGTGTGTGTGTGTGTGTGTGTGTGTGTGTGTGTGTGTGTCAGAGAGACTGAGAGAGCGAAAGCAAGAGCAAGAGCGAGAGAGAGAATGTAGACACATTACCCAGAGGAACTGGCAACGAAAATGCAGGTGCTTAGAGTTCAGGCTCTGAAGCTAGGTTGGCCATGTTTTTAAATCTTGAATTTACAAGCTGCGTGATCTAGAACAAATTATTCCAGCACTTAGGCTCTGATTCTTAACAATTAATATGGAGATAACAAGAGCACCTACTTCAGAGGATTTTTGTAAGGACTGGATGGATTAATTCATGTGAAAGATGTAGGACAATGCCAAGTGTATAGTAAGCAGCAGTTATTGCTGTAATGTTAAAAAGACTCTTTGTAATTATTGAAAAGCAAATGCAGTTACATGAAATGATGTCATGCTTCTGAGAATCAACTGCAAAATTGCTTATTTCTCCAGGCTTTTCTGTTGTCCCCAGATCATACTACTTGGTGGTAATTCTCTAATCACTAGAAATGGCACGCGAAGATAACACAGAGGAGGAGAGGGAGAGAGAGAAGTTTCCCCTATAAATTCTGATTTATACATCCCAAGGGAAGAGAGAAGAGCAAAGCTAGAAACCGCAGTCAGGGGACCTGTACTGTTCATAGTGTCTGCAGCTCTGCTTCTCGCTGTGATATTCTGACCTCTGCATATTTACATTCCTCCCGCTTCATGCTCTGATTTGCTTCATGAGGCAGAGCTGCTGTGTCTCATCAATTAAAACAGGTTCCCAAATCCTCAGCTGTGAGTTTCACATGACTCCTGGTTTCAAAGTGATACATTTTTATTTTAAGGTAAGTGTCAGTTTTCATCAGCTCAAATGTCCTCATAACATAATATGACTTGAAGATATGCAAATACCTTCTTACCAGATACTTCTAATTAGGTAGAGGTCTTGGGTGGGGAGGTGCTTCCTAATTACTTCTGAGTAATCAGGAGAAATCACATTTGATTACATGCTGTGCAGTGGCTTCCAGAAACTCAGGGCCAGCATTCACTGCCACAGGGCTTCTGGGAGGCAGCTTTTCTTTTCTGGAAAGATACTTCTC
The DNA here is from genome assembly GCF_048418805.1 of Vulpes vulpes. Taxonomy (NCBI): domain Eukaryota; kingdom Metazoa; phylum Chordata; class Mammalia; order Carnivora; family Canidae; genus Vulpes; species Vulpes vulpes. The sequence goes on along the minus strand of NC_132796.1, from coordinate 29,989,664 downwards.
TCTCCTTTCAGCTTCCTCAAGTCACCTCCTCCCTCTCTGTATTCATGATTTGCAGACAGCCTGGGACCCTGGTTTGCATTAAAAGTGGGCCACCAACCAGGCTGAGAGCAAATTCTGCACAGTTCTAAAGCTACCCAATAATCAAGTCTCAAAGCAAACACACAGGTGTCAGGCAGCTTTAATCGGAAATCATTGGGAAATGTCACAAGTATAGGCATTACGATTAAAGGGAACTTGTCAACTAGTGAGGAAGTGACAATGATGGTGTCTGGCTTGTACACAAGGCAGGGCTTTCATGCTACTGACTGAATGGAAGAGAAATCCCTGAAGAGCTACCACCATGAGACCTTGAGGCCATAAATCCATTTTTATATACTTTCACCTGTCAATCTCTTTGAAACCATTTTAGGTTAATGACTCTTACTTGGATTCCTAAGTGTTAAAGCTTTGTGTTCTTAAATCTGACAGGGTTTAAGTTAAGCCACTCCCTCTGGACTGATGGTAAATGGTGAAACTGTGAAATCCAGAGAACATTCCAAATGAGTGTGTGTGGTTTGCCTGAATCACTTCCACTGTCCTGAGTCAGATACATCTGCAGAAGGAAGGCTCCCCTCAGTGACTCAGTGCATTTTTCTACCCCTGGTTTGCAAGTCTCTGTGGGTTTTCTACTTAAATCTGAGAACAATAAGCAAATTCCCTACTGTGATTGCAGGGGTCCAGGGAAGGATGCCAGATGTCTCTCTGGTGCTGACATCTGCTAAAGTAGAAGAGAATTTGACCCACACTGCAGTGCTCAATGCTTGTGTGATTTAAAAAGTAGAGGAGGTGGTGCTGTTAGGTTGTGCTTTAGGAATGGGGACTGCCTAGTTAGCTGGATCGACAAGGTCACTGAATGTGCTTTCATGTCAAGCAGTTTGGGCTTTCTAACTATGCATTCCACCAAGAATTACACAAGGATTGCATTCTGATTTCAGAACTTGTGAATTTCTGCGTTCAGAGACAATTTAATTGTTTGTCATTGCCTTGCAGCCCTTATTAGGGGCAGAGGGTAGAGCCATTCCAAGCCCAGTCCAAAATGCTAATCACATTTGAAATGTAACAGGGGGGTCACTTAGGGCTGAGGGGGTGAGAAATGGCTCAAGTGTAATCTAGGATTAGGCAAGAGATAGAAATAGGGGAATGTAATGCCTGATTTAATCAGCATAAATAGCCAGAAGAATAATTTCAAGACAAAATAAGGGGTCTGTACCTCAAGAAAGCTGACTGGTCAAACTATTCAATTTAATTACTCAAAAGAAATTTAAATTCCCTACATTTGATAGTTTGAATAACTATCAAATGCAGCATACTAAGCTGACACCCCTCAATTCCAATGTCATCGTTTCAACAGAAAACTTCAGAAACCAATAGACAATTAATACTCGTTCTCTGTTTTACAGCCACACACCGGTTTAGTATTGCTTACTCCTGTTCTTGGAATGAGTGTAAATGTGTCTTCTCTCAGGTCACTTTGCTGATGAACAGCACCTACCTCATGCCCCATTTTTATGGCTTGAGGATTTAGAGGCTCAGGCTGGGAAAGGGTCTTTAACTTAGAGTATACAATTTACATGCCCCTGGGGATGAATTGGTAGTGGGGAAAAGAAGCTAGAGGACTGTGTTAGTGGACAGGGAAGACGAGTTGTGTTGGTGGTAGAGGACTCTAACTAAACACAGCCCGGCCGGACACGAGCACCAAAGCAGATGGGATGTACTCCCAGCATCAGTACCGGTTTGCAATGCACCACTGGCCTGCAGGGTACGTGATACAAATTGGGATCAGTTATTAATAAGCAAAACAAAGCATGGGATTTTTAAAATAATGACGAGGAAAATGAGTGAAACAGTCATTGCATGAAGATAGGAAGCAACTGAGCAGGGAACTCAACTCTACGCAAAATTGTGGCTTAAATATCCCTGCTCCGCGTCTTAGTTGTCAGTAGGCTACAATTACAATGAGGAAATAAAGGGTTTGCTGTGTCTCATATAGCTCATATAGCTGCAACACAACAGGATTGACCCTGTTGGAATCATAAAACAGTGCCAAATCAAATGATTATTGGCACAAAACACTGCAAGTTGCTTTATGAGCAGAACTGTTTAATTTTCTGTTGGTTTAGTTTAGTTTCTTTCTGGAATTGGCATTAACAATTTTTTCTGAACAAAAGAAACAGTGTTTCAGACATGTTTCTGCCAGGGGTTATGTCTCCAGTTTCAGGCCAGAATGCCTCAGTAACATTATTTTCAGCCATTGACCAGAATAAGCTTACGGAACTTTACGGTAGACACCCAAGGTGACAGGACTATAGAGAGCATCACTTCAGTTGTCACCAAACAAGGTAAGGGTTCTCTACATCTGTGAGTGAAACACGTTCTTTTTTGGCTAATGAGTTCTGAGCAACCAACATTGGCCCGACAGGCATAGGTTCGTCTGCTAGGAAAAAGAGTTCTAAGAAATGAAAGCATAAAAAATTGGAAAGCCTGACCTAAATTTATGCAAAATTTCCATTGCCCTATGCTCTGCATAATAAGTTTATTCTAAAAGTTTTAAAATACACCTATCTGTAATCTGTTACTTTGTGTCAATTTCCTTTTCTTAAGATTTTATTTTTAAGTAATATCTACCCCCAACACGGGACTTGAACCCATGACCCTGAGATCAGGAAGTCATGGCTCTTCTGACTGAGCCAGCCGAGTGCCCCACTTTGTGTCAGTTTGCATTAGCTCCAGAAGATAGGGAGTTACAGGATGTGTGAGCTAGAAACCAGAACGTGGCAGGGAAAGATGCAAACATATCATACAGATTTTACAAACGTTGTGCGTTTTCCACTGTTTACTCATTGAAATTTGTGGCAGAGACGTGCTTTGCTTTTTGTTAAACCCCCACCTGAAGAAGACACTGAAATAATTAGGTTTTGCATTCGAGCAAAGTAAAGTAGAATTACTCAGATGCTCTCGCACGAATATCGGCAAGAGGCCTGTGCTAATAGGAGAAATGAAGATGGTAGGAATAACCTACTTTGTGTCTCCCCATCTGTCAGTGGATCCCATCTTGCTTTCTTGCTATTGGGGGACATGAGGTTAATACTCCTAATAGGCTGCCAAATGGCCCAAACTGGGAGTAGGCAATTGCTGAACGAACAAAGCATCTTACAGCTAGCAACATCTCTTTGCTAACATCTCCTTCACTAGTACCATTCTTTTGTTATCATCCGTTACCATTCACTGATCCCCCTTTCCTTGTGATGGTGTCCACACAAAGGTTGCTGGGGTGCGGCAAAGAGACCAAGCATTTCTTTTTTTTCATGTTTGAAGTCTTTATTTAAATTCTAGTTAATTAAGATACAGTGTAATATTGATTTCAGGAGTAGAAATTAGTGATTCATCAATTATAGTAACACCCAGTGCTCATCACAACAAGTGTATTCCTTAATACCCAGGATCCATTTAGCCCATCCCTCACCCACCTCCCCTCCAGCAACCTTCAAATTGTTTTCTATAGTTAAGAGTATCTTACAGTTATGGTTTCCTTCCTTCTCTTTTTTCCCCATTTGCCTGTGTTTATCTGTTTTGTTTCTTAAATTCCACATATGAGTGAAATCATGGTATTTGTCTTTCTCTGACTTATTTCACTTACCATAATTCTCTCTGGCACCATTATGTCTTTGCAAATGGCAAGATTTCATTCTTTTTGATGGCTGAGTAATATTCTATTGCATATATATATATATATGTGTGTGTGTGTGTGTCTATACACACACACACACACACACACACACACACACATATATATATCACTTCTTTATCCATTCATCAGTCGATGGACATTTGGGTTCTTTCCATAATTTGTCTATTGCTAATAATGCTGTTATAAACACCAGAGTGCATAATTTCCCTTTGAATCAATATTTTTGTATCCTTTGGGTAAATACCTAGTAGTACAATTGCTGGATTATAGGGTAGTTCTATTTTTAACTTTTTGAGGAACCACCATACTGTTTTCCAGAATGGCTGCACTAGGTTGCATTCCCAACAATACATGAGGGTTCCCCTCTCTCCACATCCTTGCCAACATCTGTTGTTTCCTGTGTTAATTTTAGCCGTTCTGACAGGTGTGAGGTGGTATCTCATTGTGGTTTTGATTTGTATCTCCTTGGTGCCAAGTGATGTAGAGCTTTTTTTCATGTATCTGTTGACCATTTGGATGTCTCTTTGGAAAAGTGTCTATTCATGTCTTTTGCCCATTTCTTGACTGAATTATTTGTTTTTTGGATGTTGAGTTTGATAAGTTCTTTATAGATCTTGGATACTAGCCCTTTATCAGATATGTCATTTGCAAATATCTTCTCCCATTCTGTAGGTTGCCTTTTAGTTTTGTTGATTGTTTCCTTCACTGTGTAGCTTTTTATCTTGATGAGATTCCAATAGTTCATTTTTTCTTTTGTTTCCCTTGCCTCTGGAGATGTGTCTAATAAGAAGTTGACGTTCAGCTGACGTTGAAGAAGTTGCTGCCTGTGTTCTCCTCTAGGATTTTGATGGTTTCCTGTCTCACAGATCGTTCAAACATTTTAAATTTACTTTTGTGTATGGTATAAGGTTCAGTTTCATTCTTCTGCATGTTGCTGTTGTGGCCAAGTATTTCTCACCCAATTGTGTCATGTGGTATGATGAGTCTATACTGGAAGTCAGGTTCCAGAAGAGTAGCTGAATAAACTTCACAAGAGAAAAGTGGAGTTGGTGTCTCTGCTTCAGTGACTAGGAGAGGTGAAGGACGGAGTGATCTTGGTTTCCAGATTTCCCCCTTTCTTTTTTTTTTTTTAATAATTTTTTGTTTACTTATGATAGTCACAGAGAGAGAGAGAGAGAGAGAGGCAGAGACACAGGCAGAGGGAGAAGCAGGCTCCATGCACCGGGAGCCCGATGTGGGATTCGATCCCGGGTCTCCAGGATCGCGCCCTGGGCCAAAGGCAGGCGCCAAACCGCTGCGCTACCCAGGGATCCCCCGATTTCCCCCTTTCTTACCAAAGTTTCACAGATTTCCTTGGATAGATGTTTCTCTATTAGCTGTTTTTCCTTAGGGCCACTCCTGCAGTCTTCAAAAGATTGTAGGTTTGACTGATTAGTAGATAGATAGATAGATAGATAGATAGATAGATAGATAGATAGATGTAGATGTACACAAACAGATGTATAAATGTATATACTTTTGACCCATGTCACTGGGGAGTGTGTCAATAAAGCCTGTCACATTGTTATTCTGGAAGTCACACTCCTCTCATCATCTCTTTACTACTCTTACTAGTTTTCATCAAATTCTGAATCAAAAAGGAATATTGAACAAATTCTTTTTGTCCCAAGCTTTACTGAGGTATGACTGACAAAAATGATATACTTTAGGTATATAATGTATTGTTTTCATATATATGTATACATTTTGAAATGATAACCCTAATCAAACTAATTAACATATCCATCAACTCATATAGTTACCTTTTTGTGGATGGGGGGGGTGGGGTGAGGAGAAGACTTGAGATCTACTCCCTTAGCAAATTTCAAGTATACAATACATTACTGTTCATTATAGTCACCATGTAGTGCATTAGGTCTCCAAAATGTATTCATCTTATAACTGAATGTTTGTACTCTTTGATCAGTATCTCCCCTTTCTTCCAACCCCTCAGTCTCTGGTAACCACCATTGTACTCTCCATTACTATATATTCAAATTTTTTTCTGATTCCAATTATAATAAGATCATGAGTATTTGCCTTTCTGTATCTAGCTTATTTCATTTAGTATATTGTCTTCCAGGTTTATCCTGACAATGGAAATATGTCCTTCTTTTTTAAGGCTGAATAATATTCAGCTGTGTGTGCGTGTACACTTCCATATTTATACACACTCAGTTGTATATTGTTATCCACTCATCCATTGATTGACACTGTTTCTGTGTCTTGGCTGTTGTGAATAATGCCATAACGAACATATGTCTTCAAGGTAGTAATTTCACTTCCTTTAGATATACACCCACAGTGAGATTATCCTGGTAGTTCCATGTTTAATTTTGTGAGGATCTTCCATACTGTTTTCCTTAGTGGCTTAGACAGTATAATGCTAAGCATAATATGTCAGTCAGAGAAAGACAAATACCATATGACTTCACCCATATGTGGAATTTAAGAAACAAAGCAAAGAAGGAAAAAAAATGAGAGAGTCAAAGCAAGAAACAGATTTTTAGTTGTAGAGAACAAACCAATGGTTACCAGAGAGGAGGGGATGGGAGGGTGAAATAGGTGATGGGGATTAAGGAGTGCACCTATCTTGATGAGCACTGGGTGTGGTATGAAACTGTTGAGTCACTATATTGTACACCTAAAACTAATATAACACTCTGTTAACTAACTGGAATTAAAAGAAAAACTTAAAAAAATCTCTGTCTTAAAAAATAATCTTTGCCTTTGATTTTTGACACTTTGACTATAATTTGCCTCAGTAAATCTTCTTTGGATTGAACCTGTTTGGGAGACCTTTGAGTCCTGTACCTAAATATACATATCTCTTCTCAGACTTGGGTAATTATCAGCCATTATTTCTTTCAAGAAGCTTTCTGCCCCCTTCCCCCCCTTCTCCTTCCAGGACTCTCATAAATGTAAATATTAGTACTGTTGATGATGTCTTATAAACCCCGTAGTCTTTTTTCATTCCTTTTCATTTTTTTCTATTTCTCCTCTGACTATAGTTCCACATGACCTACTTTGAGTTCACTGATTCTTTCTTCTGTCTGACCAGGTCTGCTGTTGAAGATCTCAATTGCTTTTTTAAATTTCAGTCATTTCAGTATTCTTATCGCTCACTAGGGTTCTTTAGAACAATTGTTTTTAATTTAATTCTTTGTCAGGAGTTTATAGATGTCTATATCTTAAAGGTAGGTTAATGGAAGTTTATTGTGTTGTTTAGTCATGTCATGCTTTCCTGATTCTTCATCATTTGTATAGCCTTGTGTAGGTGCTTCTGCATTAGAAGAAGCAATCAGCTCTTCTAGGCTTTATGAACTGGCTTCAGGAAGTAAAGAGCTTTACCTGGTGGTGGTGGGAGGTGGTGTGCTGGAAACACTGTGATATCATGTTTAGTGGCTGAGGTGCCATGTATGAGGGCATGTGATGTCTCTGGTTCAGGAGGTGTCATGTCTCAGCAGCTCGGCTGGGCCTATGATATTGGTAACTTTGTGGTCAAGAACTTCAGGAGGCCCATGGTGGCTACAATGGCTATTGGAGTCCTCAGCAGCAGCCCCAGGACCAGCAGTGAGAAATTGGGGCAGATGGTATTGGGGACCAGGACCAACAGTATCCACATATCTGGCTCTAGGGATCAGCTGAAGGTACGCATGCATTGGCAAGGGCTGAGGCCAGCAGCAGGGGCCAAGGTTGACCCAGAGTGCATGGATAGTGTTGGGGACTGGAGCTGGGTAGTGTTCATGTTCACATCCACTGGGGGCCATCTATGGTGGCATGCGTGCAACATGGCCTGAGGGATTGGGACCAACTATGAGGACACGTGTGGTTGCTGCACCAGACCCTCAGGCTGGGGAAGCTGCAGTGGTGCTGTCTGGCATGTCTTTAGTGGCAAGGCAGGGATGAATTTTTGTAGCTGGATTTTCAAAGTCAAAAAACTATGAAGTCCTCATGCACAAATTCTTTTTTTATTTGGAATCATCTTTATTGTAAATGCTAAGGACTAAATTCACAAAAGAAAAGGTGGAGTTCAATATTAATTTTTTGAGAACTCTCTGGTGATTATACAAACTATTTACTATTTGATACAGTAATTAGAGAAAAGAATAAATTAAACTTTTGGAGGTTAGATTCAGCTATTAAGCAAGATAGACCCCTGGCTAACTAATTACTGAAGTAAGAGAATGATTCCTCCACAGTGTGCCTTTTGTCATCATTACAGCTCTGGGTAACATTTATCTTAATTAGAAATGTTCAGTGGATGGAGGGACACTGCAAATCATTCCTCATCTTATATTCAGAACTATTACAGATGCTATTTTGTTTTAGAAGTTTCACATTAGGTAGGCAACTAAACAATGAACATAAAAATCTTGGAGATCTGTGCCCATTGGATACATTTTACACAGTTAAAAAAAGAGGGTTCTCAATAAAAATTTTTAAGCACTAATAGACTGATAGATAGGTCTCTTTCAAGACATGTTAAGTATTTTAATTAACTATAATCGTGTGTACAAATGCCAGTGAAGATATTAGAAAACATCGTAATCATTTGTCAAACCATTTCCATGGGATTCTGACCAAAAAATGCCTGCTGATTGTTTTAATTTCCTATTGCTGCTATAATAAATTACCAAAAACATAGTGCCTTAAAACAACACAAAGCTATTACCTTGGTGTTTTAGTGGCCAGAAGTCTAAAATGGATTTCACTGCATTAAAGTCAAAGTGTTATCAGGGCTGCATTCATCTTTGAACACTCAAGGGGAGAATCCATTTCCTTACACTTTCCTGACTCTAGAGGCTGCCTTCATTCCCTCACTCATGACTTCTTTCCTTCATCTTCAAAGCCAGCAACATTTGGTTAAGTCCTTTTCATGCTACAAATTTGTTGGTTCTCTCTCTTCTACCTTGATCTTCCACTTCTAAGGATCCATGTGATTACATTGGGCCCATCGGGACAATCCTCCTGTTGGGATGGAAGTATCTTCCCATCTCAAAATATGCTGATAAACAATCTTAGTTCAACCTACAAACTTAACTCCATTTTGGCGTGTCACCCAAGATTTTCACAAATTCCAGGGATTAGGACATGGACATCTTTGGGTGAGGCATTGTTTTGTCTCCCACACCGACCAAAATCACTATTTATAAACTGTCTTATGTAAGAGTGGATGAAGAACATATATCCACTCTTAAATTTTGGAAGATCCACAAAATACTATAGTAATTAAATAACCTCTCCCCCACATGCATGATCCATGACTTTGAAAGATATGAATGACCAACTGGTGTATATACATATATATATATATATATATATATGCCTAAATATATATACATATACATATATATATTTCACATTTCACATGGATTTTCCATCTAAAGAATCAATATGTAATGTTAAACATTTCCCAATATTCAGAACATTTAAGAAATATTTTGAACTTGTGTTTGTATCTATATTCTCTCATTAGAATTTCCTGAATGATGAAATACTGTCAACATTTTGGGGAAGAGGGAATTCTATAGTTGGAAATATAAACATATTTTGAATTACAACTCATAAAAATCACTTAATTCTCCAAATTAGACTATTTGCTGTTGTTTTATTATTGTTAGTTTTGTCCAAAAGAGCATGGCTGCAAACTGCTAAGTCTGACTTGGAAGGCAATCTCAATAGAGGAGATACAAAAAACAAAATTAAGTGAAAAGTCAGTAATTCCTTATTAAAATAGTTCTGCAGCTTCTTATTGTGAATATATGAATGGGCTACTCTCGTTAGTATTCATGACATTGGCTATATACTGCCATTATATAATTGAACCATACATTAAGCACTTAACTAATTAGAGACCTCTTACTGCTTAAATTTTCAAATTATTACCATTACCAATGAATACACCACACACACACACACACACACACACCTGACACCATTATATGTGGATTTCCTTGGTTGTGCTGACTTTAAAGTCATTAGTCGATCTGCAAAAGCAACTAGAAACTGCTTCGGAATGAAGATGTGTATGATGAGTGCGCCTAAATCAAACATAGCACAAGGAAACCTTATTCCTGTTGCTGTCTCTACCTTTTCCAGTCATATTTAAACTGTTTTTTAAGTGTTTCCAGTGTAAGCCCCTCCTGCATCTTTTTCTGCAACCTGGGTCCATCCATGCTTCTGCTCATTTCCTCTCAAACAGTGATTGGAAAGTCACTGTTTTCCAGAAGTAGGCAATACTGCTTTTTAATTGGCATAAATTATTAGAAAGTTTTTCTTGAGGTCACATCAGTATCCTAAATGCTTCTCACCATTGGACTTTATTTGCCAGTGTGGACCGATCTCTTCTTCCATCTGGAGGTCTCACTGGTCTTAACTGAGGCTGCACAGCAAAATCGCCAAGAGAGTGACAAGAAAGAATTGGGGGGTGGGCGGGGGAGAGAAACATATGCCCAGACTCTGATTTAGACCAAAATGAATCACATCTAGAGGTAGAATTCAGCATGTGAATTCAGACACTTCACTCATCTATTTATCCTTGCACATATTCAGTAAATAATTACCATGCACTAGTTACTGTTTAAGATTCTGGGAACTGTACACCTAAAACTAATATAATATTGTATGTCAACTCCAATTAAAAAAAAAAAGATGCTGGGAACACATCAGGGAACAAAACACACAAAACCTGCTGACTTTGTAGAATGTACATATTCAGCATTTTGGACAAAGAATGAAAGGGCAGTAGAAAGCATTTCGTTTATCCAAGTGACATGTATTATTACAGTGAGATAATCGGGCTCTTTGTGGGGAAAAAGTTGCAGTAGACCATACACTAAAGTAAATATACTTCCAATTAAGATTGTGTAGTCACGGTATAGTCAGTCATATCTCTCTGGGAAAAAGGTATAATCTTTTAGCAGGAGATGAGAAAGAAAGAAAGAAAGAAAGAAAGAAAGAAAGAAAGAAAGAAAGAAAGAAAGAAAGAAAATAAAAATAAAAAAACTCCAATAAAAAATTTAAAAAAATTAAAAAAAATTTAAAGAAAAAAAAATAAATAAATGAAAATATCAGTGAGGGTGACAAAACATGAGAGACACCTAACTCTGGGAAATGAACAAGGGGTAGTGGAAGGGGAGGTGGACGGGGGGTTGGGGTGACTGGGTGATAGGCACTGAGGGGGGCACTTGGCAGGATGAGCACTGGGTGTTATGCTATATGTTGGCAAATTGAACTCCAATAAAAAAATTTTTAAAAACTAAAAATATAATTTTTTAAAAAAGATAAATAAATAAATACATAAATAAATATCTGTATTAAAGGAAATTAGTATTGAAGAAGTCAGAAGGAAGCTGGTACAAGAAAAAAGATCTGTCACTTACACTGCTATTCACACTACCTCACTTCGAATAGCTCACATCTAGGCCCTTCAGCTCACCTGTGATTTATGTGGCTTTGCTCAAATTAAGCACTTGCCCCACACACACCAAAACAAAACAAAAGAACACCCAGAAAACCGTATAAATCAAAAGTTGTCACATAGCTATTCTTTTAACAATGGCAGTGGAACTTACATCTTTTCTATTTGAAATGTGTGCACTTTAAGATATGTGGCCTATGGTATTTTAAACTAGAACAGTTTAAAACACAATCCATTAGAGCTGAATTACCAGGCTTTCAATCATTTGACGACTGAGTTCTGCGTGAAGAAATGGTCGATGTCAAAAGAAGAGTGACAGAGATAGTTTTTATAGCATGTTTTAAGAGAAGAAATGTGGTTAATATGAGTCTGCAGGAGGACTTCCTCTGACAAAGAGCAAATGGCATCAAATTGGGGTAAATACCCTACATATACAATGACAAAAGAAAGTAAATGGAAAATTACAGCCTTGGCACTTAACTGTATCCAAAAGAAACCACTAGTCTTTGCAGAGAGAGCTATTTAGTCTGGCAGTTCCTCAAGCTATAATTTTCTTCCCGTTTTGTTTGCTTCCTTAATCTAAGATTCTCTGGAAAATAACTAAAGAGATATCCGATTTCTACCTTTATTAATACTCTGTGTGACGTTTGCCATCACTGTGTAGGTCTGGGTTTGTGAGCTTGGCACTTCAGAAATGGTATATTTGCTTCCAGAAGCAATGTCTGCATTGCAAGGAACTGAGGGAAATTATGCCTCAGGTTATAGATGAGATCAATAAACTAAAATTTACCTAGAAAAGTATGACAAAAAGCATCAGCAGGAACATAATTCAATAATTCAATTATGTGTTTTTTTCTCTGTATTAAACTATTTCTTAAAATACTAAATGCGTATTCGTTTTTGGTACTTTTCTTCCATTTGCCCCTCTTGCAGTCATTTCTCAGGTTGAGAATTTTGAAGTTCAGATTGAGACATAGTATGCTACTACCTAAATCCACTTAGTAGTTTTCAATTTATGTTATAATAAAGGCCCAAATCTTACACATGGACATAGACAAGGAATAGTTTGACTCTCTCCACCATATACCCTGTTTTCCATCACTGTTTTTACTCCAACACCGCTGTCCTTATTCCAGTTTTTCCTAAGATCACTCACCTCATATAGCTATGATTTTATTTATTAAGATTTATTTATTTATTTTAGAGAATGAGCACAAGTGGGGGGAGGGGCAGAGGGAGAGGGAGAGAGGGAATCTTAAGCAGACTCCCCACCAAGTGCAGAGCCCATTGCACAGCTCAGTCCCACAACCCTGAGATCATGACCTGAGCCAAAATCAAGAGTTGGACATTTAACCGACTAAGCCACCCATGCGTCCCTATAGTTATAATTTTAGAAATAACTTGTTTAAAGGCTGGAAAGATTAAGTTAAAAGAATAGAACAGTCCAAATAAATCTATATGAAAATAACATTCCAGTAATTTCTCAGAAAGATAATCTATGTTCTTTGCTGAAGTTAAATGATTCATTTGAAGTGTATAAATATAGTTTTAGAAAGGAACCATACATACGCACATATATACTCAAATAGATTTATTATAGGGAATTGGCTCATGTGATTATTCAGGCTGAGAAGTCCCAAGAGCTGCATTCAGTAACCTGAGGACCCAAGGAAGCCAATGTTATGGTTCTGGTCCAAATTCAAAGGCCAGAGAAACAGCAGGGGGGAAAAAAAGCCAAAAAGCTCAAGATATAGGAAGAGTTGATGTTTCAGTTCAAATTCAAAGGCAGGGAAAAATGGATGTCTCAACTCAAAAGCAGCTAGGCAGGAGGAATTCCTTCTTTTTCAGGAGAGGGTTAGCATTTGTTCTATCCAGGTCTTCAACTGATTGGATGAGGCCCACCCACATTAGGGAAGAGAGTCTACTTGATCTATTGATTTAAATGTTAAAAATAGGTGGGTGAGATCAACAAGATATGAACTTATTGTGGCAATCATTTCACAGTATATACATACGTAACATCATGTTGTATATCTTAAACTAATACAATGTTATATAGTATTATAACAACAACAACAAAAAAAAAAACAGAAACAAAACCAGTATTATTAAACAGACTGGCATTAAAACAGACAGAATAGAGAATCCAGGAATAAACCCATGCTATACTGTCAGTTGATCTTCAACAAGTGTGCCAAGAACACACAATGGATAAAGGGTAATGAAATGAATTGGTGTCGGGAAAACCAGATACTCACATGCAGAAGAATTGATTTGGACAGTTATTTTACACCATGTACAAAAATCAACTCAAAATGGATGAACAACTTAAATGCATGGCCTGAAATCATAAACCTCTTCAAAGAGAACAGGAGAAAATCTTCTTGACACTGAACTCAGCAATGATTTGAGTTGACACCAACTCATAGGCAACCAAACCAAAAGTATAGAAAGGCAGGACTGCATCAAAAAGCTTCTGCACAGCAAAGCAAACAATCAACAGAGTAAAAAGGCAATCTATGGAATAAGAGAAAATATTGCAAACTATATCATAAGGGTTAATATTCAAAATATACAAGAATCTCCTATAGCTCGAGAGAAAAAAAAGCCTCATTTTTTTAAATGGACAAAAAACTTGAATAGGCATTTCTCCAAGGAAAACATACAGAAGGCCAAAAAGTATAAGAAAAAGTCATCAACATCACTTATTAGGAAAATGCAAATCAAAAGCACAATAAGAGATCACCTCACACTTGTTAGAATGGCTATGATAAAAAAAAAAGAATGGCTATTATATATAAAAAATAAGTGTTGATGAGGATGTGGAGAAATTGGAACCCTTATACCCTATTGTCGAATATGTAGAATAATGTGGACACTGTGGAAAACATTATAGAAGTCCCTCAAAAAATTAAAAATTGGGGCAACCCGGGTGGCTCAGCGGTTTAGTGCTGCCTTCAGCCCAGGGCCTGATCCTGGAGACCTGGGATCTTGTCTCACATCAGGCTCCCTGCATGGGGCCTGCTTCTCCCTCTGCCTATGTCTCTGCCTCTCTCTCTCTCTCTCTCTCTCTCTCTCATGAATAAATAAATTTTTAAAAATCTTTAAAAAAATTAAAAATTGAACTACCACATCATTCAGAAATCCCACTTTTGGCTATATATCCACAAAAATTGAAGAGAGTTCTGTATCTTGATTGTAGTGGTGGCACACAAATATATAGCTAATAAAATTGCACACACATTGTACCAATGTCAATTTCCTGGCTATGATATTATATTATAATTATATTAGATGCTACTATTTTTAGAACCTCAGTAAAGTATAGATGAGACCTCTCTGTATATCTTTGTAACCTTCTTGAATCTATAATTATTTCAAAACATAAAGTTACATATTCAGCAAAGCTTCTTGCAGATTAATTTTTATGAGGATATTACTTGGTAAATGGCTGACATTTTTAATAGTATTTTTAAAATATTTCTTTATAGTCCTTACATATTATACATTGATGTACTAGTGATTTTTTAATTCATATTTTCACCAAATGCCACATGGCCAACTATTATTTGGCTGAAGCTGATGCTTAGCTAAATATCATCATTATGGGATGAAGTAATGAGATGCAATGGAAAAGTAAAATGCTATCACAAAAAATATTCTAATTATTAAAATTAATAATTAAAATGGAATATTTTGATGTAAGGTAGAAACAACAATTTCTCAGGATTATCCCTTGCTATATTGCTCTTGCATTCATTATGCTTTAAATTTGCAATACTTAGTAGAACTCATTTTCCAGTGAGGCCAATGGAAAGACAAGGTTTTTTTTCTGGACAACTCTGTTAGTATAGGATACTAATTTTGGAGCTGTTATCAAGAACTTACTGCTACTATATTAAAGGCATCCCAGAGCTGTTCAGTAAAATGTTTTTTAGGAAGAATTTTATATTTTTAATTCATACCTTAGTTAATTTAAAAAATCATTTCTCTTCAATAACTGAAAAAGACTGATAGTCTATAGTAATCATTTTAATAAAATTTTAAAATGTTAGCTTCCAGAAACACATTACTATAAGAAATTAACTACTTAAAGCTTCTAAAGCCTGTTTTGAAATGTGTTTAGTGGGAATAGAAAGTATATGAGATACCTCATTTTTCTCTAACACTTTCTCTTTAAGTCATACCCTCTATGGTCAGTACTGAATTCAGTACTATTCATGAATACTATTGCATATGACTTTAGGTTTATTCATCCTAATGTAATTGTGTGGTAGTAAAGTTAATATGTTATGTTTAAGTCATCCTCTCAAGATCTGACGATTTCACAAATAGAACGTTTTTTCTTGAATAATTTATGGTCAAGTAAAATAATTAAATGATAAATAAGGTTCTTAAATCTTATTTAATGTTTTTGGTGCTGGTATAACAAAAAATACCCTACAAAGTTAAGTATTATAATCTAGTCACCATTTTTGCCTTGTATTATTATGTAAGTTCTTATAAATATTTGATGTCTTAACAGAGTTATGGGGGGATGCCTGGGTGGTTCAGTCAGTTAAGCATCTGACTCTTTTTTTTAAAGATTTATTTATTTATTCATGAGAGACACACAGAGAGAGGTAGAGACACAGGCAGAGGGAAAAGCAGGCCCCATGCAGGGAGCCTGACATGGGACTCGATCCCAGATCCCAGGACCAAGCTCTGGGCCCAAGGCAGACACTCAACCGCTGAGCCACCCAGGCGTCCCCAAGCATCTGACTCTTGATTTTGGCTCAGGTCTTGGCTCAGGCTGTGAGATCAAGTCCCATTGGGCTCCATGCTCAGTGTAGAGTCTGCTTGAGATTCTCTCTCTCCCTTTCTCTCTGCCCCTTCCCCTGCTCGTGCTCTAGCTCCTTCTTTCTGAATTAGTAATATATTTTAAAAAATTATTTAAAAAGGAGTTATAATGTGCTTTGTAAATTTTCTACTTAATATGCATTAACAACATTTGCATTAACTTTCAAATAACTTTCCTTATTAGTTAACTATTATATACCTATGTGTATAAATTATTGCATTTTGTTCTTTTAGTGATAAACATACCTCTGTACCTCAACTAACTGCTAGAATATCAACATGTAAAAATAATAATCCCATTTCAAATTAAAATTTTAAGGTTCACATATTTGTGAAAGTGAATATTCACATATTCACATTATTTCAAAAGATGTTTTCTCTCTCTTCTGAGGTTGTTCACTAAGAAAATATCTTAGTAAAGATAGCACTGAACAAGTGTCTCTGCTTGCAAGATGTATAGATAAACATTAAAGACCCATGGAGAATGTATCCCAACAGAAATATCCATAGATTCTATTTCTTAGAAACAGCAATGAAAATCATTACCTACTCCTTTGCAGTACTTACGTGTACTAGTATTACTTTAAGCACTTTTGCTTATATTAACTCTTGGGATTCTCCACACAACTGTGTGAATTAGGCACTAGTATTTCATAGATTAGTATACCAAGGCAGGGAGGTTGAGCACCTTTCTCAAGGTCACATAGCTAGTAAGTGGCAGAGTTGGGACACGAACCCAGGCCATATAATTACAGTCCTATCCCCTTATCCATGATGCTATCCTACCTCTATACATTATTATTTACATATATTATATGCTGTTATATGATGTGTTGATATCTCAGCTTATTATTTTACCTCATATATAAGATGCTGGCCCTTGTTCATTGAAGAAATCTCTACCTCAAAATGGCTTCCCCATCAAGCTAAGGGAGCTATGAACAATTCATCTACTGTATTATTAGTAGGGAGTCCTTAAGAATGGGACATGTAGAGAATATAGTTAGAAGGTAGCAGCCACACCACAATGGATGGGAAGTTTTGGTCTGGGTCTCTTATCGTTCACACTCTCTTTGTTCAAAGTTTGACATGCCCTGTTCCCTTTCTCTGTTTCAGCTTCTCAAACTGGCCTGAATATTTGGCACTGTTTACCTTCAGTATTGATTTCTCAAACATTTTTGTTTTAATTGGTCTTGGCTCTTTGAGCTTAAATAATTTTACTAACGTACAATCCCTGATTCTCTATCACTACTGTAGGATAGTGTGAAAGGCATAAATAAACTCTTAATGAGGTTCATACACTTTCTTTCTGTACTCTTCCCCTCATCGACCATTCCAGTAAAAAATGAGCCCTGTCACAATTATGAAATGTGTTGAGTTTGACTTGACTTATTATTAGTGAATCCATAATGGTGCTTAGTAAGTACCACTCCACACCTAAGTTCTCATTAAAGTTCTTGACAGGAATTAGTTTATCTTAAAAAAATGCATTAGCTTTCCCCTTTATCTGCTGAAAAGCATGACTGTGGGGGAAAATTGCATGGTAAGGGCATTGAGCCGTACAGGTGTGGGTGTTGCTATAATTGTGTGTCTATGAGGTGAAATCAAAAAGTTCATGATAGCATAGAAAAAATAGCAAATCTTTGGTCAGACACCTCTATATTTGAAACACAGTAATGGGCAAGAGAAAATCAGGAAATCAGTGTCCAATTTGCAGTGTCTTTGTAAGAATTAGAAGCCACATGAGAAGGATTCCTTTCCCACAGGATTTAGAATTCACTAAGAACTCAACTATTTTATTACTGAATGACAGGGAAAATGGGGGGGGGGGGGAAGATGAGGGGAAAATCTACAGAATAATAAGCATAAAATGCATATCAGTCATTATAATATACAGGTATTATTTGGTCTTTATTAAATTATACCAAAAAAATCTGTGATATATGAACCAGCTCTAATTTCTAACACTAACTGAACATTTGACATCAACTATTTTTATTTTAAATGAGAAAATAGCATTGTTATTATATATATTTAAAGTTTACTTTTTAGTTATGCAAACTAAAGAATTTACAGATGGAAAGGGGAAATAGATGAGGCTAGATGGGATAGATGGAAGTAGATGGGATGATGGTTTTTAGGGCTGAGGGATGGGTATGTGCACATTATATAAGTCCATCTACATTTGTGTATATTTAAAATTCTTCATGAAAACAATGAAATAAGTAGTTCCCCAAAAAAGAGGGATTAGATACAGACAGAATTTTATAGGTCATAATTTAAGGCATTAAACTACTCTGAGAAACCAGGAATCCATATTAGGGAACAGGGGATTTGCTGAGCGGAGGCCAAATGAGATCCTTATTTGTGCAATGGATTTTGCTGGGGCCAGGCTCTTACACATATAGTAATCATCATGAATGTCACACAAGAGAAAAGCTTAGTTGTATTTAATGTCAACCTCACAGATCTCCTTTTGAATTCTGACTTTTCGTTAACCCCTTGAAATCCTTGTCTTAATTCATATCCCAAACTGACCTGTGTTTGTTGCTTTACTTAATCTTGCTTATTGACCATATAACAGTATATTTTTTCTCTGCTTTGAATGACTTCTACTTCACTTGATGATTTACTAATGCTTCTAAAATACCCTTGCTGATATAAAATATCTCCTTTATTCCCTTAGGACATACACATTGCAAAATACAGTATGAGCCTTTTCCTTACCTTTTGTATTATTATTTCAATCATGTACACTTTAACTCTCTTCGGAAGAAAAAAATCATTAAAATTATGTTGGAGATTATGCAGGATTGACCAAAAACATAGCTGAAGCAATTATTTTAGTTACGAAAAAGTCTCAGTTGTCAAACAATCAAATAGATGACTACATAATCGATCCTAATTGCTTGTTAAGATGAAAGCAACAACTGGCAAGATGACACCTTGATTCAGATCAGTAATTTTAATGACTGAATTAGAGCTCTGCAGTGATTCAAATTTGAGGAATTAACTGCTAGTGAGCTGAAAAGAAGTAAATCAGCTAGTAAGGGATACAGCCTTTATATAAGAATATGTCAGAAATCACAGTGAGAGAGTTAAGACTAATAAAATTAGCATATAACAAAAAAAATAAAAATAAATAAATTAAAAAAGGGGGATCCCTGGGTGGTGCAGCGGTTTAGCACCTGCCTTTGGCCCGGGGTGCGATCCTGGAGACCCGGGATCGAGTCCCACATCGGGCTCCCGGTGCATGGAGCCTGCTTCTCCCTCTGCCTGTGTCTCTGCCTCTCTCTCTCTCTCTCTCTCTCTGTGTGTGTGACTATCATAAATAAATAAAAATTAAAAAAATTAGCATATAACAGTTTTACAACACAATGCCATTGACAGAGCACTTTCACGTGTAGCCCAACTTAATCTTCACAACCATTGTATTAGATACCATTCTCCCTATTTTAGGGTGAGAAACTGGTTTTGCAGGTTTGTAAGGCTAATGCAGGTTTGAATGCCTCTCCTAAAGTCATCCATCTGACTGGTGTAGTTTCAGTGAGGCCAAGTTCTGAAGCCAGTGTTTTCGGCATTGTTGCCAGTTGCCATCCACAGACATCAAATCGTAACTTTTCCAATACTGTATTATTCCTAAAAGTCTCATTAAGTTCATCTGTACATTTAAACTTAGATCCTAGATAGTTTCATAGTTATCACTGAGAACGATGGCCCATCTTCTGCCATCATAAATTAATAGAGGTTTCTCTCAAACTTAACGCATTATTGGCAGGTTTAGTGGAAAGTTTCCCAAATTCCATTTTATGGTTATTTTTGAATTAAATGAAAAGAAGTTTGAACACGTCTTTCTGTCAAAGGAGTCTACCTTATCAGATGAAGAACCAGTTATTTCCTCAGGCATCAGGAAACTGTAGAATGTTCTTGACAGACTGATTTGAGTTATCGATCAGCTATCCTGGTGATGGGTTTTCTGCAGCCAGATTGTGTTTTGTTTCAATTTTTCATAGAGATTCTCATTGTTTCTTCATTTATCCTGAGTCACTTGTTTCATTATTTCTATTATACCTATTAACGTAAAATCAGTTTCACACATGATTATCATCACTATTTTGATTACTTGTATCCCTGAGCTACTCACAAAATATTCTGCTGTGTATTTCAAGTATTCCAGATCTTTTACACATGTTCATTATACGTACTTCATTATCTATAGCTTTCTCAAAGCAGGAAATGTTAATTTCCCTAAAAATGTATATGGAGCTACTATTTACATACGATGGTCATTATGTCTTCTTGGGTGAGAGAGTATGTTGAGAGGGGATGCTTCAGGAGCAGAAACACTGCCTTAAGGTCCGGGGAACACAGCCCCCTTCCTAACCTCTAAATGGGCCCCATGGGACAACTAGCAATCCACTTCTAGCCACACTCTGGGTACTTATGTCCTAGGATTCCCTTCTCAAATAGCCCTGAATCTACTTCCAGGACTGGGGAGACTTCTTCCTGGGCCTATCTTGCTGAATGCAGACATGCCTCAGGTGTATACATTGCTAGGCCGAAGGGGTAAACAGGTGGCAGATATTAGTGGGGAGGTGTGAATAAAATGTTAACCTGTATATGGGGGTGTCCACATGAGTGTAAAGTCCCTCTCAGTACGGGAAGATGTAAAGCAGGCAGGAGAGAAGGGGAGAGCACCACTAGCTCCTGCTTATTATATTTTTTCTTCCTGTGCTGCTACCTTCAAATCCAGAACTCCAAAGAGTCTGAGTTCAGAATGTAAACCTGCCCTTCCAGGTGATTAGGAATATACCTTGTCAAGGTAGAAGGATAGAATACATTTTACATAACAGTTTCTTAGCACTATTTATAACTTTAAAGTACAGATTTATGGTGCATGGATCTTTATTTGTTCTCTTGTTATAGGCCCCAGAATTATTATAAGTGGCCTGAGCAAGGGTGGCATTACCAGATAGGGAATTTGCACTTGCCTTGTTATCATACACTAATAATATGCTGAGTATCCTATCATAGAGTCAGAAGAATATGTCATGATGGTTAACAGAGATTTAATGATTTTTCCTTACATTTAAATAGCTTTGCAGCTTTCTTCTTGTAAATACAATAAATACAGTAAATACAATAACAGTAAGACAGCACTTGTGGAAGCTTTCATTCAAAGTCACAAACCAAATAGTTCAAGAGTCCAAATGTGTCGTACCCCTGAAGTGAAGATTCAGGACAAGTCAATCTAAAATTATCCATCCATTCAACACATATGTCTCAGTCATGTACTATGTAAATGAAAGGCATTTTTTAGGAAATGTTAGGGATAAAAAAAGATAAGTCAGGCATAGTTCTCATTTTCTTGTCTAATAATAAAGCTTAGATAAGCACGTAATAACATAGGGCAACAAGTAGTATGTACATGAAAGGTGCCGACCTGATCCTATCGGAGTTCCAAGGCAGGCAGCTTGTTGTGGGAGTTATGTGCACTGCTTCAGTTGTGCCACCCCCAGTGGAATCCTCAAAGCTTGATGTCTCCTGCTCCTTTTGCTTATTGTAGTCTTTCTATATTGCCCTTCCTAGCTAACTCCCAGTTTTTGATACTGCACCCTCCACAAGGCACATTTCCTAGCACTGTGATAATGTAGTCATTGGGAAGATAATGTACAAAACTAACACTAACCACACAGAAACCAATTTGGACCAGACAACGACAAATACTGACATTGCTGAGAGCGAACCCATTTTAGGACCAAGTCCTAAATTTTAGGACTTGGTCCTAAAATGGTCCTACCTATAGACCCATACACCTTGCTGTGCTGGGTTTCCAGAAACATACTGGAACAAGGGCTCTGGTATTTCCTCAAGGAAAGCAACTTTTTGCACCTGATTAGTACATCTCGGCTTTGAGGAAAGAATTTCTATGGGAACAGCAGTGGGTCAGGAATCCTTCCCTTTTAGAGCATGTGAGTAAATCTGTCCAAAATTTCTATTCACAAAGGCAAGAATAGAGCAAAATCATTGAATTCATTTGCTTCTAGCTCTGGGGCCTCTTTCCAGCTGCAAACAAGTCTGTCAATCAGTGTCCATTTCATCGGGAAATTTTGTGACATGAATGCCCAAAACGAGTCCAGTGATTACATTTTTACAGACTATTGAGAACGTGTTGGACAAAAAGCCCTATAGGAGTCATCTCAGAGACCTGCAGTCTGTTTGATTTCCAGGGCAGTGAACTAGAGAGGGAAGATCAGAATCTTTACATATCCTATTACAGATTGGCCAAGTCAATGTGTGTGATTATTAAACTTACTATACTTTAAGACAGGGAAAGGAATAAGCAGTAAAACTAGAAGAAATCCATAGCTTCGGTTAAATTTCCAATATAACCCCCCCATCTTAAATGCTAGTTTCATTAATATATCTTTTGCACATGGAAGTGACTGAATTCATTTGGATAAGCTAATGTTGACCTCCAGAGAGAAGCAATCCCCCAAACCTCAATGGCTAAAAACAGGGATAGTTCATTTGTACCATAGCTTATGCTGAGAGTGATAGATGCTCCAATTGGGAATCAAATAAAAGGAGACACTGAAATTTAGGAGATTCCCACAGGGATGAACATAGCATGGGCTTGGAAGAGAGGAGCATTTCTGCCACAGTCACTCCAGAGCCTCTCCCGTGCCTTTCATAGAATCCCCTTCATCAGTGCTTCTGTTCAACATTCCAAAAGATCTGAGGGTTGTGGCCTAAGTGATTCCTGACATCGCTGCATTCTGGTTTATTCTTCTATCAGATTTTCTTTTTCTATTAGTGGTTTCAGCATAAGGAAAGAAAGGTCTCCAATTTAAATTACAGCAGGGCCTATTATATTAAGCAAATATATATTTATATTCATTAAATAGCATTTAAATTAAAATTATAGGGGTGTGCTAAGAAGCCAGGCATAGATAGTTTAAATGTGTATTTATTTAGGAACCTTGGTCCAGTTTTATGAATTTTCTAACTATACTAAATTTTAGAAAAGACTTAAATATTTTTAATAAATTTATTTTTTATTGGTGTTCAATTTGCCAACATATAGAATAACACCCAGTGCTCATCCCATCAAGTGCCCCTCCCAGTGCCCACCACCCAGTCACCCCCACCCCCCGCCCACCTCCCCTTCCACCACCCCTAGTTCGTTTCCCAGAGTTAGGAGTCTCTCATGTTCTGTCTCCATTTCTGATATTTCCCACTCATTTTTTTCTCCTTTCCCCTTTATTCCCTTTCACTATTTTTTATATTCCCCAAATGAATGAGACCATATAATGTTTTTCCTTCTCCGATTGACTTATTTCACTCAGCATAATACCCTCCAGTTCCATCCATGTTGAAGCAAATGGTGGGTATTTGTCGTTTCTAATGGCTGAGGAATATTCCATTGTATACATAGACCACAGCTTCTTTATCCATTCATCTTTCAGTGGACACCGAGGCTCCTTCCACAGTTTGGCTATTGTGGACATTGCTGCTAGAAACATTGGAGTGCAGGTGTCCCAGCGTTTCACTACAGCTGTATCTTTGGGGTAAATCCCCAGAAGACTTAAATATTCCTTTGCCCATAAGATTGTCCATGAGAGGAGCTTGGGTGGCTCAGTCAGTTAAGTGTCCAGCTCTGGATTTCACCTCCAATCATGGTCTCAGGGTTGTGAGATTGAGCTCCATGCCTGCTTAAAATTCTCTCTCCTTGGGGATCCCTGGGTGGCTCAGCGGTTCAGCACCTGCCTTTGGCCGGGGGCGTGATCCTGAAGCCCCAGGATCAAGTTCCACGTCGGGCTCCCAGCATGGAGCCTGCTTCTCCTTCCACCTCTGTCTCTGCCCCTCTCTTTCTCTCTCTATCTCTCTATGTTCATCATAAATGAATAAATAAAATATTTTTTTAAAAAAGGATTCTCTCTCCTTCTGTCCCTGCCTACCCCTTCTCTCTCTACCTCTTAAAAAAAAAAGATTGTCCAGGAAATATGATATGTGTTTAGATAGAAAATCAGTGCCACTTGAAAGCATTTCTAAGTTAAAAGGAGGAGGATAAATACAATTAATCTGAAAGGCTATTAATAGCTAACACAATGTTTTTGAGAACTCTAATGGCCCGATATTATCCAAGCACATGTGGTTACTTCTGGAATTGTGTCACACGTTAGTGGGCTAGACTGAATGTAGATAACAACCTCAGAGATCACAGAATGTCCAGGGAGAAGCATGATTTGCTGTTGTGGGTTTTAAACCCTTGTATCTGAGCCCCCTACCATTATTATTTTAGGCTCAGTGCTTGGATAAGAATGCAAGATTTTCTGAAAGTAAGGAATGTTTTTGGTAAATTTCCCTCAGCTTTATTAATAAAAGATATTTTATCTTTCCAGGCCTTACATTCCAAGGGATGTGAAAAACTCTGCAGCCATGGTTCTATGAGGGCACACTTGTTTTATTTTTCCTCTGCATATTTCTGATTACATTGATTTTTTGTGATTAGAATTGTAATGTTTAATTAGTTATGAGTAAAACAAGTTTGTGTGTGTGTGTGTGTGTGTGTGTGAGAGAGAGAGAGAGAGAGAGAGAGAGAGAGAGAGAGAGAGGAATCATTATAGAGTACAGAGCTGGCTGGGTCTAGTTGTTAGGATCCTTTCTCTTGTGCTCAAGTACAGTCTCCTTTCCAGGCTTCCCACATCTCAAGTAATTAGTCACTTCCTGCTCATCACTTCCTGGCCCTCTGTAGCATTTACTCCAAGATTTCCTCACTCCAGAGTACACCAGCCATCTTAGCAAGATAATAGGCTCCTTTGGTACAGGGACCGTGGCATCTCATCCGCTACCCCCTGCTCAGCTCATTGCATGAAGAGAAGAATGAATGAATGAACTGGAAGAATAGTTGACTGGCTTCAGGCTATCTGGCTTCTGGGGCTGCCTTCATTCCAATTTCCACGTTGATAAGAAGGCAAGGCAAAGCATTCTATTTCTTTAGTGAGGAAAACCCACCTCCAGGTTTCTTCTGACTCAAAAAGTCAACATCTTTGAAAAATGGGGCTGTTCTGTCAATGTTACTGACTCCCTGCAGACACCTGCTATAGAGGGAAGCTGGAGCCTGCCTTTCTCTGGGCCTGTGTCTTCTTCCACCCTTCCTTGACACCTCAGTTCTGACGGCGCATCCCCCACTGACATTGCCTCGCATACAATTTGTCCAGTACTTGACTACAGTCATTTTTTATTTGATGACAACAGATAATAGTACAATATTACTTTCAAAACATCTGAAATATAAAATGGAAAGAAACAATGGAAAAGTCATTTTCCTCCTTATGGGACTGTTTCAGGTTCAATGAAGAGTAATAACTGTCAATGAATAAGTGTTCCAGAGAAATGCAGAAAGAGATTCTAGACAGTAAAGCCTCTACCTAAATGGTAAAACCAAAAAGAAAAAAATTTTAAAAAGGCAAAGCAGGGCATAAAGGCTTGCTATTAATATTTATTTTTACAAAAAAAGCTAGAATAATTTTAGTTCATATAAAGTATATGGACACCTCTGTTATTCCAGCATCTTTTAAACATTGCACTGCTTTAAAATTCCACATTCTCAATCAAGACTGGCTAAATAAAATTATTCAGAAAACAAATGGCCAATTATTAAGAATCAGATTCAATTTATATTATAAGAACAAATTTCTCTTTTCTCTCTTTTTTATGATTAATTTATTTGAAAGAGAGGGAGCGTGTGTGTGCATGAGTGGGTGGAAGGGCAGAGACAGAATCTTGAGCAGACTCCCCACCAAGCATGGACCCTGATGCGGGGCTCCATCTTGTGATCCACGAGATCGTGATCTGAGCTGAAACCAAGGGTCAGACATTTAACCAACTGAGCCACCCAGGCACCCCTCCCTCTCCTATTTAAAAAGAAAAAGTAACATAATTTTATAAATCCATAATAATTCACCATTCAACAAAAAGTTTTTGGGGAGCTACCAGAAGCTAGATAACAAGGCTCTGTGCTCAGTTAAGGGGATGCCCATGCGAGAAAGACAGGGCTCTTGTCACAAAGGTGATGAAAATTAATTATTAAAGCACTAATTTTTGCAGCCTAAATTTGCAGTATCCAGATTACTCATTGATTCATGAAAATAATTCATTGATGTGCCAGCCAATATGCCCAGTGAACTGGGGGACTTATCATCATTTTTTCATCCATCCACAAGAATATCATCTCCAAGGCTGCAGAGTCTTTCTGTGTCTTGTTTGTGGCTCTATCTCCTGTGCCCAGAGCAGCACCTGGCAGTCACCATAGTAAATGTCTGTAGAAATAAAGAATGAATTCTCTTCCTAAATAGTTCAGTTCATTCTATATTAGGAACCTGTGCAAGGTTCTATGACAGTTTGCAGGATGGACACATGTGGGCATTGTACACTGGAGACAATATGCATGAGACTAAGAGCACCACCTCTAGGGTCATACCTTGGGTTCAAATTCTAGTCCCCAAGCCTCCAGCTGTGTGACCTGAGGGATGTTTTATAATACCTCTGACCTTCAGTTTGCACACTTGTCATGTTCTAGTGGTAACCATAAATCTCCTCACAGAACTGTGTGCAGGTGAAATTATCTTCTGTATGTTGAGTGCTTAGCATGACGCCTGAGTGTGATAAACAGCTGTCCTTGGTTGTGACACTGTTCTCGTCATTTAACAACATTAAACTCATCTGAATTAATTCGCATCTCTCAAACCATGTGAAGTTGCCCTAGAAGATGAGAATTTCAGATGATGTGATATCTGGGACATAGCACAGTGCCTAAGGCACAGTAAATTATAACCTAATTCACTGTCACGACAACGAAGCTCAGGAGATTTGCCTTCCAGTACTGTAGCCCTGTAGTCTGCCGTTCCTGCTCCTGGCACATATCTTGCAATCAGACAGGCAGCAGCAAGTTGTTCCCCTTTCCTAGGAAGCATGGATGAAAACAACGGTTCTGGAATCTAGGAGGGGTTGAAAAGAACGGTGATAAAGGTATTCACAGGCCCCAGCCTAGAGACTCAGAGAAAAACAAGCAAGAGCTCTGCAGGGAGCCCCACAGGTGTTTTCACTTTATCACCATTCCTAGGGGACCTCATCTCCCCTAGACCTAAGCTGTCAATGACACCTGAGAAGGGACCATATATCTGTGAACCGGGAAGAGAGTTCCTTCATTGCTGTCCCTAAGAAGAGATTAAATTATATCTTTCTAATGGAGCTATGTCCTCAGCTTGTCTCTTTAAGAAATAATAATTTCTAAGCAAGTTAAAATTGATGTGCATTTTACAATAACCTTGTTAGAGTTTATAAGAGCACATTTTTGCAGTATCATTTAGTGCTCATGAAAGGCAAACTCACAGCGGAGCAAAAGGATAGAAATATCAGGATGTCACACGAGGCATGTTACAGAGGCATTTCAGGAGACAGGACCCACCACCTGCTCACAGAAGCTGCCGTTAGACACCTGAGGAGCTGCTGCCCAGACAAGTTCGTCTTCTTCCCAGTCATTGATTCTGTGTAGGGGAAATCCAGTGAGTTTCGATGTGAGCCCAAGTTCAGCCACTTCCTGAAAGGACAACATAACCGCTCTGTTTTGTTCATGCTCACCTCAGTCACAAATGGATTTTGTGCCAGCATTAGTAATCAATTCTGATGATATGTGGAGGTTAAAATTCCCAGCACGTTATTTTTATGAGTGGACATGTTAAGGCCAATGTCACATTCTAATTTGTGGCATCGAGTTGCTATTTCACCTACTTTAATGCCTAGTGTGTAATTTAAAAATTTCCTGGCTTTCCATACTAAGTAAATGGCATGTAAGGTTTTAATAGATGCAGAAAGGTATGTTTCTACAATTCTGGGTAAAAGAATGTTCTGAGAAAATGTCTTCCACCTTCTTTTCCCCCAAGTTTGCAACTCACTTCTCCCAAATCCCTCACCTCACTGTGCTTGCCAAAGCCACAGATGCATAAACCTCACCCACCTCCCCAGAGCTTGATCTACTGTAGCCGACTGGGTACAGTTCATACCAAATAGTAAAAGGGGCAGAGTTTGCTGTGCTGCTATTCATTCTTTCTGCACATTTGTTATACACCCACCCCTCACCAGGACAGTGAACCCTGTGTCGTGCTATTCCTCCAAACTGTGCATCCCCCCACCCCACATTTACCCCTGTCTAAGGCAGTCTCCTCTAAGTATCAATACCATAATCTCTCTTCCTCTTCTCCAAATAATATTTCTCCCATTTTGTCTCGTTTCTTCAATTACCTGATATCCTAGAAGTGTTATATACAATGTTTTGGAAAACATCAATGATTACCCATCCTGGAGGTATAACTGCCATCTAAAAAGGAGGTTCAGGGGATCCCTGGGTGGCACAACGGTTTGGCGCCTGCCTTTGGCCCAGGGCGCGATCCTGGAGACCCTGGATCGAATCCCACATCGGGCTCCCGGTGCATGGAGCCTGCTTCTCCCTCTGCCTATGTCTCTGCCTCTCTCTCTCTCTCTCTCTCTCTCTCTGTGTGTGTGTGTGTGTGTGTGTGTGTGTGTGTGTGTGACTATCATAAAATAAAAAAAAATTAAAAAGGAGGTTCAAGACCTGCAGTGATGTGCACCAAATTAGGAAAGACGTGAGTTGTAGGAACATCTTTAGAACTTTCAAACTGCCTGTGTGACATCAGACTTCACTGAGGCCGACTGTATTTGGAGTGGGCAGTATGAGACATAGTTGGAACATAGTTGTTTATGATTCATATTTACACCCACAAACAATAGCAGAGGTTTTTTTTTAATAGAATATTTTATCCTCTGACAAAACTGTGGTTGAAGGACAGTAGGTTCTATACTTTTAGAAGTCTAATTTCAAGACAAAAATTTGTTTCTTTACTCCATCTTTCCCTAAATTCTAGAGGAAAAACAGCTATACCAAATAAAAGTATTCAGCAGGATTAGAAAACAAAGGACAAATTATTTTCAAGTATTAATTCTTCTGAATAATTAATGTATAAATTCAATATGATTCCAATAAAAATCCCAACATGTTATTTTTGTGGAACAACAAAATTGACTCAATACAGAAAGTAAAGGACTCTAAAAGACATAAGATAACTCTAAAGAAGGAGAACAAGGAGACAGACATTACCTTACTACATATCACATATTAATCAAAATAGGGTTATTGGCACAGAGAAACACATAAATCCATGAAACATAATAAGATATTCAGAAAGAGTCCCAAGCATGTCAGGGAACCTGATGTGTACTGGAAAATACAAGGGAGAAGAATGGAGTATTCAATCCATCACACAAGGGCAATTGACTTCCCATAAATGTCAGATAAATTAATGAACTAAATGTGAAAAAAATCAAAACTAGTATAAAAATGTGAAATAGCTTCATGACTTTAGGATTGGGAAAGGATTTGTTTATTAAACATAAAATAATCACAACTAATTAAGATTGATAAATGTAACAAACATATTATTGTCACATCCTTTTAGAAGCATGGAAAAGCAAAGGCCATTAAAGACAACTTTTGTAAATTCAGTCGCATCAGAATGTACAGCATCTATATGACCAAAAGCCTACAACATTAAAGACATGTGACAGATGGGAAGATATATGTATAAAACATAAGGCATAAAATAAAATCCAGATTATAAAAAAATAGTACATATAAATCAGCAACAAAAAAGAAGTGTGGTAAAGGACATGAACAGAAGAGGAAAAGTAAATCATACCCCCCAACAAATGACTTAATCTCCCAAATAAGCAAGGAAACAAAAACAAAGAGATAATATTTCACACTAATTAGAAGGGAACTTCTCTAAAATGTTTTTGATGATTTGAGGAGAAAAAAAAATAATAAATTCTTGGTGGTCATTATTAGGCCTATATATGTTAGGTAGAGATGTTATTAGTTTTATTGTTAAGCAAAGGGAAGAATTTATAGGCTATCAAGTAGCATATAATACCATCATTTTAATAAAGAAAAATGTATGTGTATATGTTTAACATAATAGAGCAATTATACTAGGAAGCAGAGTAAATTATGAATATTGACTCTTTGGTACAATTGGATGGCAAAAATACACAAAGAAAATATGCTAAAATTAGTTTCAGAAAAAGTTATATTTAAGTAAAAACACCAAATGGGGTTACTTTTATTGATTAAAAGTATCATACAAAGGAGACATAATAGTCACAATTCACAAAATGGCAATATATTAAGCAAAGTCTGTTATAAATAAAAGGACAATTTAAAATAGCACAGTATACTAAATATTTTTTTCATGGTGGTGTTTATTTTAGTAAAAAAACCATAATATTGTGGTAGAGATGGTTAGCTGTGTATTCCAGATTTGATCTCTGTCTCCCATTGCAAAAGGGTTTTCGCTGGTAAGAAGGAGAGTATGAATCCTCCTAGAATTCTAGTTCTAGGCCTGATCCATAAAAATCTCCCAAAAGAGATTTCTCATTCTCTTTTCCCAACCTATAGCTGAATGCAGCAAACTGAAAGACCTTGAAGGAAGGCAGAGACACAAAAGAGTAGGGACCTAAGTCACCAAGTAAAAAGCCTTCCAGAAACATGGGCAACAAGGTTTGATTGAGTTAAATCATTGAAATTCGATGGTTCCGTTTTCTTTTTTTTTTTTAAGATTTTATTTTATTTTATTTTATTTATTTATTTTTAAAGCTTTTATTTATTTACTCATGAGAGACACACACACAGAGAGAGAGAGAGAGAGAGGCAGAGACACAGGCTCCATGCAGGGAGCTGGACATGGGACTCAATCCCAGGTCTCCAGGATCAGGCCCTGGGCTGAAGTGAAGGTGGTGCTAAACCGCTGAGCCACCAGGGCTGAACCCGATGGTTCAGTTTTCATAACTAATTTGTAAGCTATTTGAGTCAATAAATTATGCTATATTCATACAAAAAGAACACTAAGCAGCCATTTCAAAAGATGATGATGTAGAAGGAATCCTATGGGGGCACTGGGGTGGCTCAATGACTTGAGCCTCCAGCTTGGGATTTCAGCTCAGGTCAGGATCTCATGGGTTGTGAGATAGAGGCTGGCATCTGGCTCCTCACTTGGCGCAGAGTCTGCTTGGGATTTTCTGCCTCTCCTTCTGCCCCTTCCCCTGCACTCTCTCACTCTCTCTCTCTCTCATTCAAATAAATAAATAAAACTTTAAAAAAATAAAGAATCCTGGGGGATCCCTGAGTGGCTCAGCGGTTTAGCGCCTGCCTTTGGCCCAGGGTGCGATCCTGGAGTCCCGGGATCGAGTCCACGTCGGGCTCCCGGTTCATGGAGCCTGCTTCTCTCTGCCCCCCCACCCCGCCATGTCTATCATAAATAAATAAATCTTTAAAAAAATAAAGAATCCTATTATATATATAATATATTATATATATAATGTGGATATTAAACAGAATGCATATATATTAAGCCATTTTTTAAAGATTTTATTTATTTATTTATTCATGAGAGACACACACACACACAGAGGCAGAGACACAATTAGAGGGAGAAGTAGGCTCCATGCAGGAGCCTGATGCAGGACTTGATCCCGGGACTCCAGGATCACGCCCTGAGCCAATGGCAGGCGCTAAGCTGCTGAGCCACCCAGGGATCCCCTATTATGCCATTTTTAAACAGAATCTATATCAATCTACATCCACATCTTTTTGAAAAATATTTTCTATTGGAGTTCGATTTGCCAACATATTACATACACATCTACGTATGTGCACATATATGTATTTATATCCATATATACATGCTTAACTACTTGTATATAAACACATAGACAAAAACCTACAGAAAAATAAACCCTAACATGTTAACTGTGATTATTTCTGGATGGTAACATCGTGAGAGATCTCACCACATATATACAAATAACTTTTAAAATAAAAAGCCAAGGTATTTTAAAATAAATTCCATAGCTTTGCCACTTTTCTTGCACATCTGCCCAGATGGCAGCCTCAGCTTAGCCAACCAAAAAAGCACATGGTGATATGCATATACATGGGCATCTTCCGAGAAGATGACATAGGAAATCTGACTTTGTTCCAGCACTGATGGAGAAGGTATTACATGCCAGATGGCAGCACATTATTGAAACTCTTTCCTTATCCCTCAGGCTCGACCAAAGCACATGCTCTGCTCCAGTCAAGCATGCATGGACTCCTAAACACTGACCTCCATGATCTGACTCAAGAAGGAAGTGAAAAAAAAAAAGACCAGAGGTTCCCCATCTTAGCAGCTAACTAATTAATTGGTGAGAGATAAATACATGAGTGGCCCTAATAAAATATGGATTAACATTTTAAAAGATGCACAAAAGAGGTGTTGTAGGAAGTCAGGATTTATTACAGTCAACAGAAAGAGCACAGAGATCTTAGAGGGAGAGTTATGATCGATTCACATGGTAGGGAAAAAATAACATGACAGATTTTAAAACTAAGAGTCATTCAGTAGTAGTCCATACTCAGCAGCCTTTATTTTGGCATTTTGACAGGCATTTGTGATAACAAGGAACATGCCTGCACATCCATTTTGATAACCAGTACTACAGTGAGTCCAATGCACTGAAAAGAAAAAAAGAACTATTTTTGGTGGTTGCCTTACTATCAAAATTAGAATCAATTTTAAAGTACTTTGAAAAGGGGGCACCTGAGTTAAGTATCTGCCTTAGGCTCAGGTCATGATCTCAGGGTCCTGGGATCGAGCCCCACATCAGGCTCTCTGCTCAGTGGGGAGCCTGATTCTCCCTCCCTTGCCTCACTCTCTCTCAAATAAATACATAACTCTTTAAAAAAATAAAATACTTTAAAAGCTTTAAAAGATAGCTCAAATTACAGAGGAAAAAATCTCTATGTATATGTATATACTGAATATAGTTGTATATGGTGAATACATATGTACATATTCACTAATCTAAAAAAGACATTAAAATTGCAAAAGCAATGAGGTTGGTTTTGGTTACTTTAAAGCATTACAGTATTATTGTCAATTATTACTATCGTTATTATCACTGGCATTTTCTCCTATTAGAGGGCATAATTTTCTAAGAATATTTAAAATTTTTGAGGTAGAAGTGCAAATACTGAAAGCCTATTTAGCTCTTATTTATAAATACTCAAAATTCTCCCTTGAACATCTATCTAGTTCAAATATGATAGTTCTAGCTTAGGTGAAATAATATTTTTTTTGGTAGTGTAAGAAGACATAAATTTTAGTTAATTACTAAATATTTAGAGTTGATTACTTCATGTAAAATAAAGATAATACCAATCTCAAGGTTATTATTAGGATTAGAATTAATACATGTATATTTCCTGACTAGATGGCTAGTTGTCATTATACCCAACACTTACAGCCCATGATGTGTCAGACCTTTTCTAAGTCCTTTTCAAGTATTAAGTGATGCTCATAACTAACTCTGAGATAGGCACTACATTTTGCCTTCTTTTTCTGACAAAGGAATTGAGGTACATAAAAGCATATAAGTGGCAACCTTGAGACTAGGACAGTGAGAGTCCTAATATAATATCTTTTTGGTATCATATAGCAGTTGGAGTAGCAATATATATAATTTATTTATTATTTCATTTTTTATTACTTGTAAGGTAGATGAAAGATAACCTCTTAAACTACATTAATTATATCAAACATTCTGACATGGACATGCATTCACTAAGCAAAAACAAAACAAACTGATGACATACTGAAGTAATTTGGCAGTGCACGGAAAATGCAGTGGTAAGTAAAACAGTATTTACACAATTAGCATTAGTTTGAAGGAAAAGTTAAATAATTTTGATGCTCTATGAGTGATACACTTGATTAGTGTTCAGTAAATATTCATTCTTCTCTTTCATGTGGGGTGATATATACTTCCCATACACGCTGACTTTGGGTATAGTGGTGTGGCCTATTTTACCCAATATGATGTTAGCAGATGTGCCCTTGCCATTCAACAGGAGAATAATGTACCCTGGGTAGCCACTGGTCCAAGGAGGATATTTTTTTTATAAATTTATTTTTTATTGGTGTTCAATTTGCCAGCATATAGAATGACACCCAGTGCTCATCCCATCAAGTGCCCCACCTCAGTGCCCATCACCCAGTCACCCCCACCCCCTGCCCATCTCCCCTTCCACCACCCCTAGTTCGTTTCCCAGAGTTAGGAGTCTCTCATGTTCTGTCTCCATTTCTGATATTTCCCACTCATTTTTTCTCCTTTCCCCTTTATTCCCTTTCACTATTTCTTATATCCCCCAAATGAATGACACCATATAATGTTTGTCCTTCTCCGATTGACTTATTTCACTCAGCATAATACCCTCCAGTTCCATCCACGTCGAAGCAAATGGTGGGTATTTGTTGTTTCTAATGGCTGAGGAATATTCCATTGTATACATAGACCACAGCTTCTTTATCCATTCATCTTTCCATGGACACCGAGGCTCCTTCCACAGTTTGGCTATTGTGGACATTGCTGCTAGAAACATCGGGGTGCAGGTGTCCCGGTGTTTCACTGCATCTGTATCTTTGGGGTAAATCCCCAGCAGTGCAATTGCTGGGTCATAGAGCAGATCTATTTTTAACTCTTTGAGGAACCTCCACACAGTTTTCCAGAGTGGCTGCACCAGTTCACATTCCCACCAACAGTGCAAGAGGGTTCCCCTTTCCAAGGAGGATATTTGGAAACAATTTTTAATCTCCTCCATTTCTGTTTTATCTTCTGAGAAGAAGGCATCAACAGCTTTGTTCTGGAATGTCTTTGCCTGGATGTTTGTAGAGCAAACAGCTCTGGAAGCTAGACTATCTCCCTCTGAGGCAGAGGGAAGATTCTAGACCAAAAAAATAATGTCTCCTCCTTGGGTGATGGTTGGGCAGGTTTGCTGGAAGCCTCTTTGTAAAATACCAGGTCTCCTAAATTCAGAGTTACTCAACAGTGACACATATCCAATAGATGCCTAGCATCCATGTGGCCCTGCCACCACATCACCCCTGTGGAATTAGGGGGTAAGGGAAACCAAAGAAAACCTGAATCTAATGCTGTCTGCTGTGGTATGAACAATTAAAAAAACCAATAAAATAATAAGACTATTAATAATAAGTAATAAAATCCTGTCACTGACCAAGGAGTCTCAAGTCTTCTGACAACATCGATGGAACTGTGGCAAGTAACCTGTTAGCAAAGAAGTAGGATAAAATCTCAGACCCTTTATAGTTATCAACAGAAGTTACAAGTCAAATGAAGCAGACCTCATTCTAATCCGTTCCTTGCAGTTAAGTTCAGCGCACCTGCAGCTTGAAGCAAAGTCTGGCATGTCGGGTTGACATTATTCAAACCACAGTTGATATAAAAACAAGTGAGGGGG
Source organism: Vulpes vulpes (assembly GCF_048418805.1). NCBI lineage: Eukaryota > Metazoa > Chordata > Mammalia > Carnivora > Canidae > Vulpes > Vulpes vulpes. The sequence goes on along the minus strand of NC_132796.1, from coordinate 29,954,201 downwards.
ATCAATATACTTAATGTTTTAAGCCACTGAGTTTGAAGTGATTTGTTATGCAGAATAACTGTAGCATGAGCTGACTGATACCAATGTACTATGCTATACGCTACACCAAGATTAAGGATAGGGTATAATAATGGGAGAAAATTACAGGAATACCCAACATGGAATTGTACACTCTGAAAGGTACCATAGATATTAAAATAATTCTGATTTCATGTCATTTACCTATCACTCACAAAAACAAATTCTGCTCACAATTTGCTCAAAAGAATTTATAAATTATTCTTTTTTGCATTTTTATCTTTAACATATAATAAAGGTATCTACATCCTAAGTTGAGATAAACCTACTGAGATATATTGAGTTGAGAATTCACAATCTATTTCTCAAGCTGAATCTATAAATCATAAAATAAGGAGTTAATTATGGAAAAATATCTGACACTTAAGTTTAACAAAAGAAGGTTCGGAAGGAGAAGTGTAATTAAACTTCATAAAACTACAAATGATGCATGAAGGTCTCTAGAGAAGAGGGTCTACTTCATCAAGCAAGATGTTTTCTCCATGATATTTTGTCAAAATAGGCATGGGTACCATTGAAAAGAGTTGTTGGCCCCTTTTTACTAAAGTACCCATAATCGTGAGACAGAAATGTGTTACATTTAAATATTTCAAGCTTAATGTTCAAGAAATTAGACAGGGAAAATGACCTACTTAGGGCTGCTTATTTGGAATAGCTATTGTTTGGTGCAAATACTTTTGGCTAATTGGGCAATTTTGTTACCTCCAGTGAGTTTGTCAATTGATGATAAGAATGCTATGTGAATATCATCCAGGCAGAATAAGAAATGGGAGCAATTATTCTTCTTAACTAGATCTTTTATGTGAAGCTTCCTTTTAATACTAGTGCATCGTATGCAATTCTGTGTAATCCTTTTTCTCTTAGGATTTCTGAACTCAATTTTACATCTGCCTTGGCTACATATACACATTATGAAAGGAGGACTGGCTTAATCTACTTGTCTCTACCAACTAAAGAATGTAACCAGAAGTTGTCATTTCAAGAAGTCAGAAAATAAAACAACTCATGTCCATTGACAGATGAAAGGATAAAGAAGTTGTGTGTGGGATGCCTGGGTGGCACAGTGGTTGAGCGTCTGCCATAGGCTCAGGGCGTGATCCTGGGGTTCCGGAATCAAATTCCACATCGGGCTCTCTGCATGGAGCCCGCTTCTCCTCCCTCTTCCTATGTCTCTGCCTCTCTCTCTCTCTGTGTGTCTCTCATGAATAAATAAAATATTTTTTTTAAAAAAAGGTGTGTGTGTGTGTGTGTGTACATACATATATACATATATCCATATATGGAATATCACTCAGCCATTAAAAAGAATGAAATCTTGCCATTTGGGACAACATGGATGGACCTCATGGGCATTATGCTCAGTGAAATAAGTCAGACAGAAAAGCTAATACCAAATGATCTATCTTATATGTGGAATCTAAGACAAATGAACAAAACCAAGCTCATTGGTACAGAGAATAGAATGGTGGTTGCAAGAGACTAGTGGTGGTTGGTGGGAGAAATGGGTGAACTCCTTTTTGTTTTTGTTCAAATTCATTGAATAAAAATTGTCTTAAAAAACTGTGGCAATTAGCTTGTCCTTCACTCTCCTAGTTGTGGTTGAAATCTCCTTTGTGTTTTATAGAACATTGAACATTTCACATTTAATGGACATCTCTTGATTTGTAGCAGCTGCAACCCTAATCTATTGCATGTGTAAAGTGAGTTGCTTTTGTATAGCTCACTCATTGCCTCTATACTACACGAAAGCTAAATATATTATTTTTGCTCCTCAGGTATCTTGTGAATTAAAGGCTAAGGCCTTGGGAAAATTAATTTTTTCTGTAAGAAAATATTTCTGGGATAACATTTCTCAAAGCAGAATGCTAAAGTACATGAGTACAATTTTAAAAAGATGATTTCTATCAATACATATTCTTTCCCACAAATACACACACACAAAGAAGTCAATAGTTTCCCATTCTGTTCATGAATGGCATTCTGCTCATGGGTGACCCTGTAAATATGGTATCAATCAAGGATAATGTCCAGGCAATAGTTCTGCCTAACCAGAAGAAATTTAAAGGCCAAGGTAATAATGTATCCATCACAAAGTATTCACTGAACACCTTCAGAGCCCAATATTGCAGGAAATGATGAAAAGAAAAGGATATCGGTACCATATAGTAGTAGGTCAGTCTCCTTTCTGTAGTTGAGGGAAGGGAGCACACAGCCTGTAAGTGACTTAGTCTCTAAGTTAAAGAATTTGGTAATGGCCTTGGGAACTCAGGTTCTTTCCCCCTGGTTATTGGCCCTTTAATGAATTCTCTTCATCAACTTGGCATCTCTTCTGTATCATCATGTTAAGTCTGAAGGACACAGAGACAGACACAATATGACCCTCACTCTTGAGAAACTCAGGATCTGATGGGATTGACACATATTTAAACACAGCAGAGTCAGAGAATGACCCACAACAATAAACATCACAGCACCCCCCCCCCCCCACCGTGGTGCACATTTAACAGCACATAAAACATTATGACAGAGAAGTTAACATTAGAATATTGAAGTGGGAAAACTGAGGACAAGTTTTTAAGGTAGGTGTCAGCCTGGAAGGTTTTGTAATTTTAAGTCAAAGCAGAGAAAAGAAAGAAATCTATTAACAGGTAACCACAGTGGGCAATTTTCAAAGTGCTAACCTATCAGGGGAAATGGCTCTCTTAGGCTTTATATTTTAAGGCTCCATGTGGTAACAAATGGAGATATAAAGAAAGACCTGTATGAGTCCAGTTTTTAATATTGTACACATTAAAATTCTAAATTTAAGCCTAGGTAAGATATTTTGAATTTTTGCCAATTATCTTTTTCCTGCTATAAGACATTACTCAGTTTGAATAGCATAACCATATGTTTTGTGCTGTTCGTTTTTTTAAGTATGGACCCAGAAGAGGACCACAGAAGATGAAAATACCAGGGCAATGATGGTAGATGAAACAAACCAGGGTAGAAATGAGACACTCCTGACTAGTATTTTACTAATTACCTGTTTAGAGGAAGTATAGATCATGATCAGAAACATAGTGTAGACATATAACGTGTGAATATGTATGCTTGATTTTATTATATATTAATACATTATGTATTTATTTATTTATAGTAAGTAATCTATTATTAATATAGTTATTTTCATAGAATGAAATTATTCTCACTCAAGTAATCTAGAGATAGAAAAATATATAGATACATAAATATGAATATACATTCATAGATACACATATGAATAGAGAGATACAGATATATATATGGTTAGAGATACAAAGATAGATGGTTACCACAGATCAATGATGTTCTCAAACTCCCCAAATGAACTATGAAAGCTCTTACAGGAAAGAAATGTCAATATTTAAGAATAAACATAAACCATAGGGTTTTTAAATTATAAGAAGCTTTGAAATTAAGTAATGCTAAACATTTAGTGATACATAAATCAAAAGTTTTCCCCACTGGTGGAATTAAATGACAAAACTAAATTTAGTCTTGCACAGACTTGCAGTGTTCGTAAACACTATACTTGTGGGCTTCCTTATCCTGTTGAAAGAACAGTGTATATCAAGAATATGAAAAAATCCAGAAGAGAATTTATTTGTTTATATTGCTGATGCATTAACATTGAATTCATAGCCAACAACACTATATAACTTATTCTAGAACAAACCTTATCTAACACATATATTTTCTCCATAAGACACATCACGGTCTTTTGGAACTGAGGAATGTTAGATAACACTTCAGTGCTAAACTTGTGGGCCATTTTATACAAAACCATCAATAAGCACAAAAAGGTGAAAAACATGGCATTAAATATATTGCATAAAGGGCACTTGTTTACATTATGAGAGCTGGACTACCCATTTCCCAACCTCCTCATAACCACCATTTTATTCTCCATTTCTATGAGTTTGGCTGTTTTCAGATTCTATCTACAAGTGAGATCATATAGCATTTGTTTTTCTTTGCCTGACTTCTTTCACTTAGCATGATGCCATCCACATTACTGCAAATGGCAGAATTTTTGTCTTTCCCTCTGATCAAATAATATTCCACTATATACATAGACCACATTTCCTTTGTCCATTCATCTATCAATGGATACTTAGGTTGTAAGACTTTTCTTTTAGCTGTATGAATAGTTTATGCTTTTAATTTTTTCCACTATTTTAAAACTTGAGTATAATTGACATACAATATTCTATTAGTTTCAGGTATACAAATAGCCGTTTGACATTTTTATACATTACAAAATGATCCCCACAATAAGTGTAGTCACCATCTGTCATCATACAAAGTTATTATAATGTTATTGACTATATTACCTATGGTGCACATTATATTCCATGACTTATTTTATAAGTAGAAATTTGTACCTCTTAATCCCCTTAACCAATTTCTACCCACCCCAAGCCCCGTCTGATAAACAACAATTTGTTTCCTGTATGAGTCTCTTTTGGTTTTGTTTGTTCATTTGTTTTTTAGATTCCACATAAAAATGAGATGATATGGTATTTGTCTTTCTCTGACTTTTTTCTCTTAGTACAGTGCCCCCAAAATCCATCTTTGTTGTCTCAAATGGCAAGATTTCATTTTTCAGGGCTGAATAATATTCTATTGTACATATAGACCACATTTTTCATTATCCATTTATCCATCAGAGGACACTTAGGTTGTTTCTATATATTGGCTATTGTAAATGATGCTGCAATGAACATAGGGGTGCACATATCTATTTGAATTAGTACTTTCGTTTTCTTTGGATAAATACCTAGAAGTGTAATTGCTGGATCATAAGGTAATTCTACTTTTACTTTTTGGGGAACCTCCAGATTGTTTTCCATAATGGCTGCACCAATTTTCATTCCCACCAACAGTATACTTCAGTTCCCTTTTCTCCATTTCCTCACCACTTGCTATTGTTTTGACTTTTTGAGCATAGTAAGTCTTACAGGTATGAGGTGATATCTCATTGTGTTTTTTTTAAAGGTTTTTATTTTAATTCCAGTCAGTTAATATACAGTATTATATTAGTTTCAATTGTACAACATAGTTATTCAAAGTTTCCATACATCACCCAGTGCTCATCATGACAGGTGCACTCCTTAATCCCCATCTCCTATTTCACCCATAGTTAAGGGGGTATAGCTCAAGGGTAGAGCATTTCACTACAGACCATTGTGGTTTTGATTTGCATTTCCCTGATGATTAGTGATGTTGAACATCTTTTCATATGCCTGTAGGCCATCTGGATGTCTTCTTTGGGAAAATGTCTGTAAGTACTCTGCCCATTTTTTTTCCTCTGCCCATTTTTTTAAGGTTGTTGAAATTCATTTATAGTAAATTGTGCGATTTATATATTTTAGATGTTAACCCCTTAGCAGATGTATGATTTGCAAATACCTGCTCCCCTTCAGTAGGCTGTCTTTTTTCTGTTGATGGTTTCCTTTACTGTGCAAAAGCTTTTTGGTTTGATGTAATCTCACTTATTTTAGTTTTTGTTGCCCTTCCCTGAGGCTACTGACCCAAAAAACCCAAAAAACTATTACTCAGACTGAAGTCTAAAAGCTTACTGCCCATGTTTTCTTCTAAGAGTTTTATGGTTTCAGGTCTTTCCTTCGAGTCTTTAATCCATTTTAAACTTATTTTTGTATGTGGTATAATACAGTGGTCCAGTTTCATACTTTCGCATGTAGCTACCCAGCTTTCCTAACACTGTTCATTAAAGAGATATCTTTTCCCCATTGTATAGTCTTGCCTCCTTTGTCATAGATTAATTGGCCACATATGTATGGGTTTCTTTTCAGGCTTTCTATTCTAATCCATTGATCTATGTGTGGTTCTGTGCCACTACCATTACTATCTCGATTACTGTAACTTTGTACTGTAGTTTGAAATCCCAAAGTGTAATACTTCCAGCTTTGTTCTTTCTCAGAACTGCCTTGACTATTCAGGGTCTTTTGTGGTTCCACATCAATTTTAGGATTCTTTATTCTAGTTCTGTGAAACATGTTATTGGTATTTTGATGGGGATTTTACTGAATCTGTAGATTGCTTTGGGTAGTATGGACATTTTAACAACATTAATTCTTCTAGTCTATGAGAATGGAATATCTTCCTGTTTGTGCTATCTTCAATTTCTTTCATCGGTGTCTTAGGGTTTACTTCCTTGGTTAAATTTATTTTTAGTTATTTCTTTTTGATACAATTGTAAATGGGGTTGTTTTCTGAATTTCTCTGATTCCCTGTTATTAGTGTAGAGAAACACAGTCTCTGTATGTTAATATTCTGCAACTTCACTGAATTTTTTTTCAAGTTCTTAGAGTTTTTTCGTAGATTATTTAGGATTTTTTATACATAGTACCATGTCAGCTGAAAATAATGACAGTTTTATTTCTTCTTCTCCAATTCCATACTTATACTTAAAGGAGGGAGAATCTGGGTAGTTCAGTTGGTTAAACATTCAATTCTTGATTTTGGCTCAGGTCATGATCTCAAGGATTGTGAGATTGTGAGATGGAGCCCCACAGTGAGCTCTGTGCTCAGTGTGGAGTCTCCTTGAGATTCTTTCTTTCCCTCTTCCTCTGCTCCTCCCTCAACTCATGTATATTCTCTCTCTCTCATTAATCATAAATAAATACATAAATAAATAATAAAATCTATAAAGTTTTTAAAGGACAACATACTAGAGGCAGAAATACTGACTGCATGAGAGTCAATTCTGGTACCTCAGTAAACACAATTCAATTTCTAAATGGTGTGGGAAGATATTGCTAATTTTGAAGCAGCAACACAACAGAAATCTTTTAATGAGCAGCTGTAAAGGTTGGAGGTGCCCAAGGAATGGTTATTCCCTTCAGCTGGTTATGCAAAAGCACTTACTATTGACATTTTCTGTGTTAAGATGAATAGTTGGACATAATTTACAAAATTTTTATCTCTATGGAAGAAATATAGATACATTACTGTTGTTGCTATTGGTACTTTTAATATTACACTGTTTCTTAAACATTGTTTAAGAAATGTTAATTAACATGCTGCTCAAAGAATTATCCATATAGGCTTAGATTATATTTCGATGGGAAAAAAACAAAGTCAATATGATACAACTACTGGAATAGATGTTTATACTAATTTTAGGGCTTTCATCTTTGTCCATAAATTGAGAATCATAATACTAAAGAACTGAATATGTTTTGATTTCAGAAAATATATCAATTGGGGCACTTTCATGGCTCAGTCAGTTAAGTGTTCTGCTCTTGATTGCAGCTCAGGTCATGATCTTAAGGTCGTGAGATCGAGCCCAGTGTTGAGCTCCATGCTCAGCAGGGAGTCTGCTTCTCTCCCTCTCCTTCCCTCTTTTTCTCTCCTCCTCTCTCTCTTTTTTTTTAAAAAAGAAAATATGTCAATTGAAATTGCATAATATAATTTCAAACTAATTTTATATAAAGATTCACAAAGACCTTTTATCATTATTTTTCCTTCATCTGGTTTTCTTGGTAAGAATCAGCCTTGGCCTAGTGAAATGATTTACCCACCATTATCTGCCAGAGCAACATCTGTCAATAAGCCAGTTAATCTCTGCACTCTGTATGAAAAGATATAGGGAACTAGTTCTAATAATGCTAGCTTTGATAACATGGGCTTTCTATGTTAACAGATCAACACTGTCAATGTCACATGGATTCTTAAGCAACATTTAGTGATAGCAGTGTTCAATCAATAAACACATGAGTTGCATTAAAATAATCAACCCAGAAGAGGAAAGGTTCCCTATGATATCATCACCCTGTTGAAAAACTTATTTCCTGAGTGAAATCTCATAAGCTCAGTAAGATAACTAAAACATTTAAGGGATTATTTTGTAGATTTTTCCCTCTTTCTTCAGTGCATTAAAATTGGCAGTAGACCAGAAATACAGTATTTAAAAAATTAAGTTCATTTAATAAAGCATGAAAGAGAGTCACACCCAGGTGATGAGTCTAGATTTCTATTTCCTTATTATAGCTATGATTTATTTTACTTTAGAAGATAGAAGGGAAAGAGTACGAGGCTACCTGCCAACGTTTATTAACCCCCAAAACTGCCTTTATTCTATGGCTAAGATCAAAGCTTTCCACAAGTTCTATGAAGGTGTTTTAGAGTCCACAACAGAGGAATGAAATGAAGTGTTGTGAAGGAGGTAAGAGGGAAAAGGAGGGGGAAAAAGACTGTAATGCCCACAACCTTTTCAAAGACCAGAGTAGCTCCATATGTTTTATTTGTCATGGTGGTAGAAGACTTCATACAGGATCACGATTACTTTGATTTTGAAAATTTTGAAAACCTAGGACTAAACATTTTTATTTCCTATTTGAGGAAAGGGTGGTATACTAAATAAAAAGTCTTCCTGTAGGTAAAAATAGGGATGAAGAATGCAGGAGAATTTAAACTGTTATAGTAATGACAGGTTTAGTGTGTTGAAGATAGTCCTACTCCATAACAGTGGGGTTTTGTTTTTCAAGTTTTATTTAAATTCCAGTTAGTTAACAGAGTGTATATTAGTTTCAGGTATAAAATTTAGGGACTCAACACTTACATACAATGCCCGGTGCTTATCACAAGTGCCCTTCTTCCTCCCCATCACCTATTTATCCATCCCCCTGCCCACCATGCCTCTGATAGCCCTCGGTTTTGTTCTCTATAGTGAAGAGTCTGTTTCTTGGTTTTCCTCTCTTCCCCCCAACCTTATGTTCACTTGTTTTGTTTTAAAATTCCACATATGAATGAAATCATATGGTATTTCTTCCTGTTTTCATCTTGGTAGTTTATATGTTTCAGGAATTTATCCATTTCTTCTAGGTTGTCCAATTTGTTGGTGTATCATTTTTCATAATCACTTATAATTGTTTGTATATCTGTGGTATTGGTTGTTACTTCTCTCTCATTTTGATTTTATTTATTTGGGTTCTTTCTCTTTTCTTTATGATAAGTTTGGCTAGGAGTTTATCATTTTTCTCAGAGAACGAGATCCTGGTTTTATTGATGTGGTCTATTGGTTTTTGTTTTTGTTTGTTTGTTTCTATAGCATTTATTTCTGCTGCAATCTTTATTTCCCTTCTGCTCACTTTAGGCTTCGTTTTTTGTTCTTTTTCTAACTCCTTCAGGTTTAAGGTTAGGTTCTTAATTTGAGGTTTTTCTACTTCTTGAGGTAGGCCTGTATTGTTATATATTTCTGTATTAGAACTGCTTTTGCTTCATCCCAAAGGTTTTGGACCATTGTGTTTTCATTTTAATTGGATTCCATGTATTCTTTTTACTTCTTCTTTGATTTCCTGGTTGAGTCATTCATTGTTTAGTAGCATGTTGTTTGACCTCTATGTATTTGTGGTCTTTCCAAATTTTTTCTTGTGGTTGACTTCAAGTTTATTAGCACTGTAGTAAGAAAATATGCATGGCAGTATTTCAATTTTTCCATATTTGTTGAGGGCTGATTTGTGACCTAGTATGTGACCTATTCTGGAGAATGTTGCATGTGCACCTGAATGTGTATTCTACTGTTTTAGGATGGAATGTTCTGAAAATACTTGTTAAGTCCATTTGGTCCTGTTGATTTTCTGCTTAGATGAGCTGCCCATTGATGTAAGTGGGGTGTTAAAGTCTCCTACTATTATTGTATTGTTATCATTTAGCTCCTTTATGTTTGTTATTAAAGGTTTTATATTTTGGGTGCTTCCATGTTGGGGGCATAATTAATTACAACTGTTAGATCTTCTTGTTGAATAGTTCCCTCTATTATGATATAGTGCCCTTATTCATCTCTTGCTATAGTCTTTGGTTTAAAATCTAGTTTGTCTGATATAAGGATGGGTACTCCAGCTTTCTCTTGTTGTCCAATAGCATGATAGATGGTTCTCCATCCCTCACTTTCAATCTGCAGGTGTCTTTAGATCTAAAATGAGTCTTTTGCACAGCATATAGATGTGTTTTTTTTAACCATTTTGACACCCTATGTCTTTTGATTGGAGCATTTAGTTCATTTGAATTCAGTGTAATTATCGGTAGATATGTATTTAGTCCCATTTTATTACTTGTTTTGTCATTGTTTCTGGAGATTTTCTCTGTCCCTTTCTTCTCTTTGTCACTTTTGTTCTTTCCTTCCACTCAAAGGTCCCCTTTAATATTTCTTGCAGGGCTGGTTTAGTGATCATGAACTCCTTTAGTTTTTTTGTGTCTGGGAAACTCTGTCTCTCCATCTATTCTGAATGATAGCCTTGCTGGATAGAGAATTCTTGGCTACAGACTTTTCTCATTTACCACGTTGAATATATCATGCCACTCTCTTCTAGATTGCCAAGTTTCTTTTTTTTTTTTTAATTTTTTTTTTTTATTATTTATTTATGATAGTCATACAGAGAGAGAGAGAGAGAGGCAGAGACATAGGCAGAGGGAGAAGCAGGCTCCATGCACCGGGAGCCCGACGTGGGATTCGATCCCGGGTCTCCAGGATCGCGCCCTGGGCCAAAGGCAGGCGCCAAACCGCTGCGCCACCCAGGGATCCCGATTGCCAAGTTTCTATTGAGAGATATGCAGCTAACCTTATGGGTCTTCCCTTGTATGTTAGGGATGTCTTTTGTCTTGCTGCTTTAATGTTTTTTTTTTCTTTATAGCTATATTTTGCAAACCTAATTGCAATATGTCTTGGTGTGGCCTGCTCTTGTTGATTTTGATCGAGTTCTCTGTGCCTCCTGGATCTGGATGTGTTTCCTTCCCCAGATTAGGGAGATGTTCAAATACTATTTCCTCAAATAAATTTCCTGCCCTCTTTACTCTCTCTACTTCTTCTGGGACTTCTATAATATGAATGTTATTACATTTGATGGAATTCCCTAAGTATATTCTCCTTCCATAATTCTTTCTCTTTTGTTTAGCTTTATTTTCCATTATTTTGTTCTATATCATTTATTCATTTGCTTATTTCAGCCTTATGTTCATTGCATTAAGCCTGTTCCAATCCTAGTTATTGCATTTTTCATTTCTGATTCTTTTTTAACTCTTTTATCTCTGCAATAAGGGTCTCCTTCAAGTCTTCTATCATTTTCTCAAGCCCAGCTTGAGAGGATTGTTGCTTTAAATTCTCCATAAGGCAGGTTACTTATATCCGTTTCACTTATATTTCTGACTGTGATCTTATCTTGGTCTTTAATGTGGGATGAATTCCTCTGTCATGGCACATTGAGGTCTCTGTCTTCTCTGTGTTAGAAAAGCCCATTATGTTTCCTGCTCCTGAAAGTAATGGCTTTATGAAGAGGTTATAGAGTGCCCAGGGCCTGGCACTTCAGGAAGTAGATCTGGTGTGTGCTGCATGTGCTCTGCTGTTGTGTTTTGGCTACTCTGTCCTTCAGGCCAGTCATGTGCAGAGGCTCTCCTTGCCCACATTGCCCACAGTGGGCAATGTTTGGTCTTTAGCATGAAGATGGTGAGTTTTAACAAGGTGTGCTCTGATATTCTTCTTAAATGAGACCTGGTACTATTTTCACTAGAACTGAAGTCCTGCAGAACTCTCTAGTCAGGACACATGGTGTGGGTAGGGGCTTCCTCTGGTCCTATGGGGAAGAGGGCCTCTGTGCTGAGATTCAGGCACACTTGACCGAGAAGGACAGGACCAGCACAGTGCATAGGCGTAGGATCCAGAGTAAGCAGGTTAGGCAGCCAGTGTTGGTACTGTACTGTTTACAGCATGTGGGTGGTTCTGTGTATATGCTGAGGATCGGGGGAGGAAAATGGTACCAGCCAGCTCCTTTGTCTCTGGAGAGGGGTGTCCATGCTTGCTACTCCCTGGGAAGCACTCCAAGAAGAGTGAATAATCTCCCCCACTGTGTTACACAGGGATTTTTCAGATAGCTATTGCCACATTGCCAGCCTTTGTGTTATTTGCCCGCCTTCTCTCCAGAAGCAGCAGAGTGCCCTCTGGGCTCTATCCAAGCCAAGTCTGCTGATTTTTAAACTCTGGGTTTTGGGCAGCCCCGGTGGCTCAGCGGTTTAGTGCCGCCTGCAGCCCAGGGTGTGATCCTGGGGACCCCGGATCGAGTCCCACATCAGGCTCCTTGCATGGAGCCTGCTTCTCCCTCTGCCTGTGTCTCTGCTTCTCTCTCTCCTCTCTGTGTGTTCTCATGAATAAATGAAATCTTTAAAAAAAATAAATAAACTCCAGATTTTTGGGATGTGATGTGGGCAGGGGCCTGCCCTGGTCTTCTAGGGGAAAGTCTTGCTCAGGGACTGAGTGAGGTTTGACCAAGACGGGCAGTCGTGCCTGAGTCCAAGGGTGGGAATTTGGTGCAAGCAGGTTAGGCAGCCAGTGTCTGGGCTGACCTGCTCTTCACAGGTAGCCCCGTACTTATGATGAGGGGCAGGGGAAGGAAATGGTGCTCGCCATCTCCTTTGTCCCCACAAGGCATCTCCATGAAAAGCCACCTTTCTGTGATGTGCTCCAAGAAGAGCAGTCTTCCTACTGCTTGGCCCCAGTGTTCTTCAGATCTCTGCCTCCATTCTATCTGCCCCTGGGTTCCTTGCCTGCCTTTTCTCTAGGAGCAGGGCAGCACCCTCAGGGCACTAGCCCAAGCCAAGCCCACCAACCTTTAAAACTCCAGTCTTAAAAACAAAACAAAACAGAACAAACAAACAAACAAAAAACTCCAGTCTTTCAAGCCCCACTGGTTACAAGATTTCATGAAAATCAGCCCCACTCATTTTCCCAGCCAATGGCTTTGGGGAAGTATTCTCTTTTTGCATTCCCCTGTGTTCTCCTTTCTCTCTCTTTCACCTTTCTCAGTGACCAGGGCTCCCTCCCCTCTGCAGCACCCATGGTCTGTTTCTCCCCCAAACCACATCTCCACACTTCCTACCTGCATCAATGTGGCCTCTTTTCTCCCTCCAGTTGTGAGTTTGTCAATCCTTAAGTCAATCTTGGATATTTAGAATGATTTAATAGTTATCTAGTCATGTTGGGGGGACAAGACAAGCCTAAGGTTCTCCTGGTATGCCACCTTAGCTTCCCTGTCCATAATAGCAGTTTTGAATGGTAATTCATATTTTGTTTTGTTTTGATCAACCAAAAATGTGGAATGTTATAATCAATAAAATAAAATCAGGAATTTAGTGTTTTCTGAATATAAGTAATTCACTTGTAACCACAGGGAACACTTCATTAAATACTTGTTTATGATTACTAATGATCTTATTTATGATTACTTTGGTAATCATTACTGATAACATTGAATGACCAGATTTCAGTGAAATTCTATAAGTTTCTCTAAAATGAAGATGCATAGATGGAGTCTTCCCATTCATTAGCTATTTTCCTATTTTCTCTTTGAGAGCACCTTAATTTTCTTTGCCTAATTTTAAATGTCCTTCATGTTTGGAGAAGACTACATCCCAACTTAGACTCAAGGGGTATTTCCTGTTGGTCTCTGAGTCTAGTAGGACTGTTTTCTTTTGCTTGGTAACTGTCCAATAGTGTGATGCAATTTTGGCCGATGAGACACAAAGAATATATGCATAATCATTTATGAGAAATTTCTAATCTATCTTAAAAAGAGACACAAGACAGAGAAAATCCCTCTTATAGACATTTTAACCCAAATGTGATACCTAACATTGATGTTGTAATAAGGCAGCAACATGGTAATAACAGTAGAGGAAAAAGATGGATCCTTGATGATGCCACTGAATCACAGACTTAACCTTAATACCACCTACTATCCAGAATTTTGTTATATGATGCAGTACTGATCTATTTATTATTGCTTATAACCAAAATTATATCACGTGGCACAATATATTTGCTACATTATGGACATGAGTTAAAGATAATGATTTATTAAGCAAAAAATTTTGCTGTAGGACTAGCATGATATTCATCTATAATGTTGATGCAGAAAAGTAAATGAATGAGAATGCCCAGGAAAATGTGAGAAAGGAATAATGAAGGTTGATTAGCCCAACAACATATTTAAATAAAGAGCTATAGAGAGTATTATCCAATAATGGAACTGTACATATATAAAAACTTACTATATCATAAAAGTTTCATATCCAATCAGTGAAGAAAAGAAACATTAATAAATAAGTGGGTTGGGACAACAAGCCAAATTCCTTCCTTTCTCCTACACCAAACAAATTCCAGAAGAATCAAATATTTGTACAAAAAAAAAGAAGAAAAAAAAAAAAACAATTCATGTGATGAAAAAATGATGATTTTCTAAAACTAACATCTTTGAGTTGGGGTGTTCTTTCTGAGCATCATTAAAGAAAATGCAAGATTGGTTTAATATTAGTTTAGTAGAAAACTCATCAATAAAATGTCCATGTTAACAGAAAAAAATATCAATTTAATAAATACAGAAAAAGCTTATGATAAACTTCCTTATCTAATTATGATTTTAAAAAATTATCAGCTACAAATAGGAAGGAAACTTTATCAAAAAAAAGTAACTATCAAACATCTATACAAATATCATACTTACTAGTGAAATGTTGAAAACCTTCCCTTTGAGATCAGGAAAAGACAAAAATATTTAGTCTCACCACTTTCATCCATTGCACACAAAGTCTTCACAGTAAGACAAGAAGAAGAAATAAATGTTTTAGGGATTTCATTATAGAAAGAGCCCAAATGTCCATCAACTGATGAATGGACAAAGCAGATGTGGTATATATACAATGAGATATTACTCAGCCATTAAAAAAAATGAAATCTTGCCATGTGCAATGATATAGATAGAGCCAGAGATTATTATGCTAAGCAAAATAAGTCAGTCAGAGAAAGACAAATACCATAGATCTCACTCATATATGGAATTTAAGAAATGGAACAGATGAACATGGGGGAAAAGGAAGAGAAACACACAAACCATAAAAAAGACTCTTAATGATAGAGAACAAACTGACGGTTGATGGAGGAAAATGGGTGGGGAATGTGCTAAATGGGTGATGGGTATTAAGGAGGGCACTTGTGATGAGCACTGGGTGTTATATGAAAGTGTTGAGTCATTAAATTCTATACCTGAAACTAATATTACATGATGTGTTAACTAACTGGAATTTAAATAAAAACTTTAAAATAAATAAATAAATCGTAAGGATATTAGAGGAACAAATAAAATATCACTACTTGTCAACAATATGATTATTTATAAAGGGAGTCCAAAATAACCTATAAATTATTAGAATCATTAAGTGAATTTATCAAGATTGTTTACAGAAATAACATTTACATATTATTATAACAATATTTATATATAACAGTATTAGTACTATGTAAAAACTACTATAAATAAGCAACACAACTAGGAAATAGAATTAAAAATATCGTTGTAATAGAATCACAAATATAAAATACTTAGAAATAAATGTAACAAAGGAATTTCAAGTACTCTATGGAAGAGGCTATAAAATATTAAGGAGAGAATTTGAGATCTAAAGTAGTGGAGAGATATACCCTGTTCATGGACTGGAAGCCTCAATATTCTAAAGATGCTAATTCTCCCCAAACTGATATAATGTGATCCCCATCAAAGTGTATACATTTTGTAATGGAATATGACAAGGTTCTATAATTTAAATGGAAATGCAAAGGGGCAAAACGTCAAGATACTGCACATGTACAATGGACATATATATTAATGTTCATGGCACTAACAATAGCAAATCAATAGAAACAGTCCAATGGATAAATCAAATGTGATGTTCCCATACAATTGAACAGTATATAATAATAGACGTGAACTTCATTAATCAACATGGATGACTCATAGTTAAGCAAAATGCATCAGACACAAAATACTGTGTGAATCTGTCAAATAAAAATGCTTTCAAAACAGGCATAATTAATGTTAGCAATGCATAGTTAAGCAGAAAAACCATAAATACAAATAAGGAACTATTACTATTAAAATTAGTTTGGGGTTTTCTTTTGCAAGGGAGGAGAGACACAGTAGTGTTTCAGATGGGGCATGAGAGACCTTCTTGGTCAGTCAATATACACTGGTGTTTGGTTTGTGATAAATTATTGAGTTGTTCACTTATAATTCCCTGCACCTTTCTATATGTATGCAATGCATTTTATGAAAAAGAAGGTTAATTTTGATATACAAATTTAAAACTTCTGAAGATTAAAAAGTCAGCAAAAAGACAAAGGATAAATAACAGAGTAAAAGATTATTTCCCACATGTGATGGGCAGAGGGCTGATAAATCAAGATATTGCCTATTCATCAGTGTACTCATCACAATGAACACTTGTTCTTTTTTATTTGGGTTTCTATTTCCCTGGCCCTCTAAAAACCTTAGAGCTACGAGCAAACTTTTTGCCAATGTTGGAACCAGCACACTAGAGTTTTGAGGTTCTTCTACAATTAGCACCATAATAAATGGAGCACAGTTCAATGTGCAGAAAATCTAGTCAGTGTCCCCTTCCCTTTGATAAGGAGGACCTATCCTTTATTTCCTCCTAAAGTTTTTTTTTTTTTTTATTTTTCAAAGAGATCATCCCAGTAGAAACACATGTAAACTAAATATATACTTGGGTGGAGAGAGCACTGAATTGAAATTTTTCCACAACTTACAGGAATGGGCTGGACAAAACGGTTGTGCCTGGCATATGGGAAATGGGTCTTAGCAAAAATGAAAGCGGTGGGATAGATTAAAAAAACAGATGTGGCATTACCCCAACACACGCACAATGGACCATTGTCCATAAGAAAGAAAGAAAACTTGCGATTTGCAACAACATGGATGGACCTTGAACACATTATGCTAAGTGAGATAAGTGAAAGAAAGATGAGTGTTGGGGATCCCTAGGTGGCTCAGGGGTTGAGCGCCTCCTTCCGCCCAGGGCGTGATCCTGGGGTCCCGGGATCGAGTCCCACATGGGCTCCCTGCATGGAGCCTGCTTCTCCCTCTGCCTGTGTCTCTGCCCCTCTCTCTCTCTCTCTCTCTCTATCTATCTATATATATATATACATATATACATATATATATATCATAAATAAATAGAATCTTTAAAAAAAAGAAAGATGAGTATTATCTGATCTCACTTACATGTGGAATCTAAAAAAGCCAAACTTGAGAACAGAATGGAATGGTTGTAACCAGGGGACAGAGGTAAGGAAATAGGATCGATGTTGCTGTTGTAAGGGTACAAACTTGTAACAAATAGTCAGTAAGCCCTGGAGATCTAATGCACAGCACAGTGAATACAGAGGATAATAATGTATTTTAGTAATAAAACAGGCTAAGAGAGTAAAATTTGTTGTTCCAGCCACGAAAAAGAAATGATAATGATGTAATATGATAGAGGTGCTAATTACTACTACAGTCCTATTACAAGATATAAGTGTGTCAGTTTAACATGTTGTGTACCTTATGTTTACCCAATGTGATTTTCAAATATATTTCAATTAGAAAATAAAAATAAAACCAAGTTAAATTTAAAGGAAAGTGGTGGAGATCAGAGGACAGACTTTCTCTACAGGGCCACTCTTATTTTCCTTCATCTTATCACCCTTGTTTTCTTTGGTCCAGCCAACAAACACCCCTCCCCCAAACAGCACTTTTGTGTGACCAGGAGCAGAGATCAGAATCAAAATGCAGCTCTGAGGGGAAAGAATGGAAATATTTTCAGGACAAAGTTACAGAAGGAAGGGTACCTCTAGGTGGGAGGCTGAATATTATGAGTAAGAAATACAAAAGAGGGGCAGCCCCGGTGGTGCAGTGGTTTGGCGCCGCCTGCAGCCTGGGGTGTGATCCTGGAGACCCAGGATCGAGTCCCACATCGGGCTCCCTGCGTGGAGCCTGCTTCTCCCTCTGCCTGTGTCTCTGCCTCTCTCTCTCTCTGTCTATGAATAAATAAATAAAATCTTAAAAAAAAAAAAAAGAAATACAAAAGAGCCAGGCACGGACACAAACATCAGCGAGGGTCCGTGTTCAAATGACCCTAGTGACAATATATTTTTAGAGTAGAAAGTCACTGTGAGGTAGGCTGGGACACCATGTATCAAATATAAGGTCAATATGATACATTATCTGTTAAATTATGCCCCCAAAATTGACTGCAGAATCTTAGCCCCAATAAGCCAATGGAGAATATCAAGACTCTCCCCTTAAATCAAGGATAAGAACTGAGAAAAAAATGCCTCAATGTTTTGGTACTGTAATCAAATTTTTTATTTAATTTAATATTTAAATAAGGTGATTATAATTTCCACTGAACATAAAATTCCCATATTAAATTCTTTACATTTATTTCTTTTTAGATTTTATCGTCTCCTGACTGATACTCCCGGAACTGTAATCATTACTAGAAACAGTGCTCTTGAAAAAAAAGTGTGTAAAGAGAATTCTTTGCTAAATGAATTAGGTGCAAATGGCTTAACATTCAGTATCCTAACCAACAATCTGAAACAGAAATATTCATACTTCAAGCTATATCCAGGAAAATGGATTCCCATATTCAGAATGTATAGAATAAGCATTGGAAAAAAGTTCTCCTGACTTTGAAAATAATTCTGTGACTGATGTTTAAGGTATTTTCATCAGCAACTCTGAAGACACAGCTTGAGATCTGGCAAACTGACTCATGTGAAGGTTACAATTAAGGATATAATTGGGAAGTGTTAGCAAGATGTTAAAATCTTCTAGACAGTTTGACAAAGCCATGGTCAGAAAGTGTATTAAAGTTATAAAACCTAGGGAAGCAGTACTAAAATAATAATTTTTAAAAAAATTAATTATAATTTATTCAGTATTTCTACCTCAAGTAAGTTCATCTGAAGATATGTTCTCTGATGCTTACAGGAAAACATACCCAAGAATATTCATTATAGCATTGTTGTTAATAGCTGAAAGTTTTAGACAACCAAAATATCCAACAGTAGAACAGATGAATAATTTTCAAACTCATATACTGGGATAACATAAAGACATTAATAAGGTTGACCTGTATGTGCTGATAGAAAAATGACAGATACATTGTGTGAAAAAAAATCACAGAATATTGGAACACAACCTCCATATGTATATACACCTCTGTATATCAATGTATATATAGAAAAATTTTGTGAGCTTTTTTACCCAACCATTTATAATAATCTGTGAGGTGAGGTCACCAGGGACCTCATCTACATTAGAGATTTTAATAGTGCTTAGATTTTATACAAATTCATATTATATTGTATTTGGGGGGAAAAGATGGAAAAGAAAAGGCCATTAGATTTGGTGTCCACATTGCTTTTGCAATAGGCTAGTGGTGAAGTTGGATAGCACACTAGGCAAATTTATATCCTTCTCAGAGTTCACGGAGATTCATGGCGAATCTCATGGCTAAGAATCTCAAATCTTGGGATCCCTGGGTGGCGCAGCGGTTTGGCGCCTGCCTTCGGCCCAGGGCGCGATCCTGGAGACCCGGGATCGAATCCCACATCAGGCTCCCGGTGCATGGAGCCTGCTTCTCCCTCTGCCTGTGTCTCTGCCTCTCTCTCTCTCTCTCTGTGACTATCATAAGTAAATAAAAATTAAAAAAAAAAAAAAAAAGAATCTCAAATCTTCATGGTGAAGATGCTGTGGGAGAGGTAGCTGTAATACTCTTGGGGCCCTAGATCTGACTTCCTATATGAGGGATAAGTAAAATAACTTTCTCATTAAACAAATATGAGAATCATATTATGCATGTATAATTTTATTTAAATAATCATTCCATTATAGTATTTCATAGAAGTGGAAGTTCCTTCCTGTTTTAACTGATGACAAACATTTAATTTCCAGAATTAGTACAAGAGCAATGTTACCAGGGAAGTCACTTTCCTAATACCTACCTGTACCTGCCACCATTGGGAGTTTTGTTGTTGTGTTGTTTTTGGATAAGTCAAATTTATGTTGAATTATAAAAATATAAATAAAAATATAGAGCTCAAAGAAATTTTTTTCAAGTGAGTACACCAGCGAACTAACTGCCTGGATAGAAATACAGAACCTTACCTGCACTTCAGAAGCCATTGCTGATAGAAACATCGGGGTGCAGGTGTCCCGGCGTTTCACTGCATCTGAATCTTTGGGGTAAATCCCCAACAGTGCAATTGCTGGGTGGTAGGGCAGGTCTATTTTTAACTCTTTGAGGAACCTCCACACAGTTTTCCAGAGTGGCTGTACCAGTTCACATTCCCACCAACAGTGCAAGAGGGTTCCCTTTTCTCCGCATCCTCTCCAACATTTGTTGTTTCCTGCCTTGTTAATTTTCCCCATTCTCACTGGTGTGAGGTGGTATCTCATTGTGGTTTTGATTTGTATTTCCCTGATGGCCAGTGATGCGGAGCCTTTTCTCATGTGCATGTTGGCCTTGTCTATGTCTTCTTTGGTGAAATTTCTGTTCATGTCTTTTGACCATTTCATGATTGGATTGTTTGTTTCCTTGCTGTTGAGTTTAATAAGCTCTTTATAGATCTTGAATACTAGCCCTTTATCTGATATGTCATTTGCAAATATCTTCTCCCATTCTGTAGGTTGTCTTTTAGTTTTGTTGACTGTTTCTTTTGCTGGGCGGAAGCTTTTTATCTTGATGAAGTCCCAATAGTTCATTTTTGCTTTTGTTTCCCTTGCCTTCATAGATGTATCTTGCAAGAAGTTGCTGTGGCCAAGTTCAAAAAGGGTGTTGCCTGTATTCTCCTCTAGGATTTTGATGGATTCTTGTCTCACATTTAGATCTTTCATCCATTTTGAGTTTATCTTTGTGTATGGTGTAAGAGAATGGGCTACTTTCATTCTTCTGCATGTGGATGTCCAATTTTCCCAGCACCACTTATTGAAGAGACTGTCCTTTTTACAGTGGATAGTCTTTCCTGCTTTGTCGAATATTAGTTGACCATAGAGTTGAGGGCCCATTTCTGGGATCTCTATTGTGTTCCATTGATTTATGTGTCTTTGTGTCAGTACCACACTCTTGATGACCGCAGCTTTGTAGTACAACTTGAAATCCAGCATTGTGATGCCCTCAGCTCTGGTTTTCTTTTTCAATATTCTCCTGGCTATTTGGGTTCTTTACCAATTCCACACAAATCTTAAGATTATTTGTTCCAACTCTCTGAAGAAAGTCCATGGTATTTTTTTTAAAAGATTATTTATTTATTCATGAGGGACACAGAGAGGCAGAGAGAGAAGCAGGTTCCATGCAGGGAGCCCAATGTGGGACTTGATCCCAGGACTCCAGGATCATGCCCTGGGCCAAAGGCAGGCTCCAAATGGCTGAGCCACCCAGGAATCCCAGTCCATGGTATTTTGATAGGGATTTTACTGAACGTGTAAATTGCCCGGGGTAGCATAGACATTTTCACAATATTAACTCTTCCAATCCATAAGCATGGGATGTTTTTCCATCTCTTTGTGTCTTCCTCCATTTCTTTCAGAAGTGTTCTGTAGTTTTGAGGGTATAGATCCTTTACCTCTCTGGTTAGGTTTATTCCTAGGTATCTTATACTTTTGGGTGTAATTGTAAATGGGATTTCCTCCTTATTTTCTCTTTCTTCAGTCTCATTGTTAGTGTATAGAAAAGGCACTGATTTCTGTGCATTGATTTTGTATCCTGCCACATTGCTGAATTGCTGTATGAGTTCTAGCAATCTTGGGGTGGAGTCTTTTGGGTTTTCTATGTACAGTATCATGTCATCTGAGAAGAGGGAGAGTTTGACTTCTTCTTTGCCAATTTGAATGCCTTTTATTTCTTTTTGTTGTCTGATTGCTGAGGCTAGGACTTCTAGTACTATGTTGAATAGCAGTGGTGAGAGTGGACATCCCTGTCGTGTTCCTGATCTTACGGGAAAGGCTCTCAGTTTTTCCCTATTGAGAATAATATTCCCTTTGGGCTTTTCATAAATCGTTTTTAAGATGCTGAAGAATGTCCCCTCTATTCCTACACTCTGAAGAGTTTTGATCAGCAATGGATGCTGTCTTTTGTCAAATGCTTTCTCTGCATCTATTGAGAGGATAAAATGGCTCTTGTTTATCCTCTTGTTGATGTGATCTATCATACTGATTGCTTTACAAGTGTTGAACCAACCTTGCATCCCGGGGATAAATCCCACTTGGTTATGGCGAATCATCTTCTTAATGTACTGTTGGATCCTACTGACTAGTATCTTGTTGAGAATTTTTGCATCTCTGTTCATCAGGGATATTGATCTATAATTCTCCTTTTTGGTGGGGTCTTTGTCTGGTTTTGGAATCAAGGTGATGCTGGCCTCATAAAACAAGTTTGGAAGTATTTCATCCCTTTCTATCCTTTGGAACAGTTTTAATAGAATAGGTATTGTTTCTTCTTTAAATGTTTGATAGATTTCCCCTAGGAAGCCATCTGGCCCTGGAATTTTGTGTCTTGGGAGGTTTTTGATGACTGCTTCAATTTCTTCCCTGGTTATTGGACTGTTCAGGTTTTCTATTTCTTACCATTCTTGTTTTGGTAATTTGTGGTTTTCCAGAAATGCATCCATTTCTTCTAGATTGTCTAATTTATTGGCATATAGGTGCTCATAATACATTTTTAAAATCATTTGTATTTCCTTGGTATTGGTTGTGATCTCTCCTCTTTCATTCATGATTTTATTAATTTGAGTCTTTTTGATTTTTAATAAGGCTGGCTAGTGGTTTATATATCTTATTAATTCTTTCAAAGAACCACTCCTGGTTTTGTTGATCTGTTTTACAGTTCTTCTGGTCTCTATTTCATTGAGTTCTGCTTGAATATTTATTATTTCTCTTCTTCTGCTTGGTGTAGGTTTTATTTGCTGTTCTTTCTCCAGTTCTCCAGTTCCTTTAGGTGTAAGGTTAGCTTGCGTACTGGAGGTTTTTCCTTTTTTTTTTTGAGGGATACTTGTTTTGCTCTTAGGACTGCTTTTACTGTATCCCAAAAATTTTGAATGGTTGTATATTCATTTTCATTAGTTTCCATGAATCTTTTTAATTGTTCTCTAAATTCCTGGTTGACCCTTTCATCTTTTAGGAAGATGCTCTTTAACCTCCACGTGTTTGAGTTTCTTCCAAATTTCTTCTTGTGATTGAGTTCTAGTTTCAAAGCATTGTGGTCTGAAAATATGCAGGGGACAATCCCAATCTTTTGGTATCGGTTGAGACCTGATTTGTGACCCAATATGTGGTCTATTCTGGAGAAAGTTCCATGTGCACTTGAGAAGAATGTGTGTTCAGTTACATTTGGATGGAAATTTCTGTATATATCTGTGAGATCCACCTGGTCGAGTGTATCATTTAAAGCTCTTGTTTCTTTTGTGGTGGTGTGCTTAGAAAATCTGTCATTTGCAGAAGCACCGTGTTGAAGTCTCCTACTATTAGTGTATTATTATCCAAGTATGTCTTTACTTTGGTTATTAATTGATTGATATACTTGGCAGCTCCCACATTAGGGGCATAAAGAGTCATGATTGTTAGGACTTCTTGTTGGATAGACCCTTTAAGTATGATATAGTGTCCCTCTTCATCTCTAACTACACTCTTTGGATAAATTTTAACTTATATAAAGATTGCTACCCCAGCTGACTTTTGAGGAGCATTTGAAGGGTAAATGGTTCTCCATCCCTTCATTTTCAGTCTGGAGGTGTCCTTATGCCTAAAATGAGTCTCTTGTAGACAGCAAATAGATGGGTCTTGCTTTTTTATCCAGTCCGAAACCCTGAGTCTTTTGATGGGATCATTTAGCCCATTCACGTTCAGAGGAACTATTGAAAGACATTAATTTAGTGTCATCATAATACCTATTCAGTCCCTGTTTTTGTGGATTATTTCTTTCAGTTTCCTCTTTCTTTTACAGGGTCCCCCTTTAATATTTCTTGCAGAGCTGGTTTGGTGGTCACATATTCTTTCAGTTTCTGCCTATCTTGGAGGCTCTTTATCTCTCCTTCTATTCTGAATGAGAGCCTTGCTGGATAAAGTATTCCTAGCTGCATGTTCTTTTCATTTAGGACCCTGAATATATCCTGCCAGCCCTTTCTGGCCTGCCAGGTCTCTGTGGAGAGGTCTGCTGTTAATCTGATATTTCTCCCCATTTAAGTTAAGAATCTCTTGTCTCTCGGTGCTTTAAGGATTTTCTCTTTATCTTTGGAATTTGCAACTTTCACTATTAAATGTCGAGGTGTTGAACAGTTTTTATTGATTTTGGGGGGGACCTCTCTATCTCCTGGATCTGAATGCCTGTTTCCCTCCCCAAATTAGGAAGTTATCAGCTATGATTTGTTCATATATGCTTTCTGGCCATCTGTCCCTCTCAGCGCCCTCTGGAACCCCAATTATATATAGATTCTTCCTTCTGAGGCTGTCATTTATTTCCCTTAACCTTTCCTTATGGTCTTTTCATTGTTTTTCTCTTTTATCCTCAGTTTCCTTCCTTGCCATCAACTTGTCTTCTATGCCACTCACTCTTTCTTCCACCTCATTAACCCTCATCGTTAGGACCTCCAGTTTGGATTGCATCTCATTTAATTGATTTTTAATTTTGGCCTGATTATATCTAAATTCTGCAGTCATGAAGTCTCTTGAATACTTTAAGCTTTTTTTCCAGAGCCACCAGTAGCTTTATAATTGTGCTTCTGAATTGGCTTTCTGACATCAAATTGTAATCATATTCCGTAATGCTGTGGCAGAGAGTACTGTTTCTGATTCTTTTTGTGGTGAGTTCTTCCTTCTTTTTTTTTTTCTCAGTACAGAGTGGCTGTATGAGCGGGCTGAGTCAAGAATATCAACCATGGCCTAAGTAAATTTCACCCTAGATGTTCTTGCTAGAAGTGAAAACCCTTCTCTCTAGCATTCCAGCTGTTCTCTCTTTAAGTCTCAGGTCAAATTCGTAGGTATTCAGGATGATTTGAAAGTTATCTAGGTAAGTTGGTGGGACCAGGTAAGTTGAGCATCCCCACCCCTCCACCATCTTCAAAAATCCCATGAATTACCTTTCCATGTTTTTAAAATATATATATATATATATATATATATATATATATATATATATATATATATTTGGGGGTTATTATTTTGCATTTATTTATTTATTTATTTAGGTTTTTAATTTAAATTCTATTTGCCAACATATAGTATAACACCCAGTGCTCATCCCATCAAATTCCCTCCTTATTGCCCATCATCCAGTCACCCCATCTCCCCCCTTTGTTTGAAATTTATATAAATTGAATCATATGGCATGTACTCTCAAGTCTGGCTTCATTGTTGAAAAAAGCAGTGATTCAACCATCTTCATAGTTGAATAGTATTTAGTTTACATGAATATATCCAATGCATTTATTTTCTGTTTATGAGCATTGAGGTTCCTTCATTTGATGCTACTGTTTTTTAAAGGTTTTATTTATTCTTGTTAGACACACACACACACACACACACACAGAGAGAGAGAGAGAGAGGCAGAGACAGAGACAGAGGGAGAAGCAGGCCCCATGCAGGAAGCCCAATGTGGGACTTGATCCCCGGACTCTGGGATCACGCCCTGAGCTGAAGGCAGGTACTAAACCACTGTGCCACCCAGGCGTCCCTTGATGCTACTGTTAATAACATTCTTATGAATAAGTTGTTGTGGATGTTGCGTAAAAGACATATGCATTTCTTCTGGCTATGTATTTACAGGTAAAACTGCTGTAACATAGGGTTGCAGTAGTCCAAATTTAACAGATAATCTAAAATAATTTCCAAAGTGGTTGTGGTACCAATTTATGTTCCCACCAGCAAGGCAAATATTTTCTCCCACTTTTGACTTGACTTTGCACTACTCTCTTAAACATATCTTTTAATGGATAAAAATTTTAAATTCAATTAAGTCTGTTTTATCACTCTTTTGGATTAGTGCTCTTTGTATACTGTTTAAGAAATCTTTGCCTACCCCCAAATTTATGAAGTTATTATATGATGTCACTGTCAGGAAGTTTTATTATTGTACCTTTCACAATTAGGGCTACATACAATCCATCTACAACAAAAAGTTTATATGGTGTGTGGTAGAGGCCAAGATTTCTCCCTTTTTTCATTTTATTCATGTCAGTATCCACCCACCCCAGCATTATTTATTAATTAGATGATCCAATGCAGTGTCAGTGCTATCATAAATCAGGTAGACTGTGTATGTATGTGGATATTTCTTTATTCTGTTCCATTGTTCTATATAGGTCTATGCCACTGTGCTAATTATTTTATAAAAAGCAGTTTAAATTTCCCAACTTTGTTATTCTTTGTCGGGATTGTCTGACCTATTTTCTTTTTTTTATATTTTGTTTGTATTTTTTTAAGATTTTATTTATTTATTCATGATAGTCACAGAGAGAGAGAGAGAGAGAGAGAGAGAGAGGCAGAGACATAGGCAGAGGGAGAAGCAGGCTCCATGCAGGGAGCCCGACGTGGGATTCGAACCGGGTCTCCAGAATCGGGCCCTGGGCCAAAGGCAGGCACTAAACTGCTGCACCACCCAGGGATCCCCGTAGTTTATTTTTGAAGAGGTCATACATTCATATAATACTAAATTTACAGGACACATGACCATTTCATTTATCATTCTTCTAAGAATGAAAGTAGGCTTTCTTTCGGTTTTTTTTTTTTTTTCAGTAAAAATAAACCTGGGCGGTTCAGTCAGTTAAACGTCTAACTCTTGGTTTTGGCTCAGGTTATGATCTCAGGGATGTGAAAACAAGTCCAGTCAGGATCCATGCTCAGCAGAGAGTCCTCCCTCCCCCTCTGGCCCTCCCCCTGCTCATGCACACCCGTTCTCACTCTCACTCTAAAACAAATAAATAAAATCTTTTAAAAAACTCTCTCCCTCTCCCTTCCTCTGTCTCTCAAAAAAGCACATTAATAAAATATCTAGCATTTACTTTTAATTAATTAATTTAAATTTTTTGAGTTAATATACAATGTTACATTAGTTTCAGGTGTACAACACAGCAATTCAGCTTCTCTATAAGTTATGCTACAAGTGTAGCTACCATCTGTCACTATACAACACTATTACAGCTTCATTGACTATATTCTCTATGTTGTACCTTTTATTCCCATGACTTAGTTATATCATAACTGAAAGCTTGTATATTTTGTTTTCTTTTCTTTTTTTTTCTTGGTTTTCAAGATTTTTTTGGTATATTCTTTTATTGGAGTTCTATATTCTGTTTTCTTTCATTTATTTTGCCTATTTTGCCTATCCTCCTACCCCCTACCCTCTGGCAACTATCAACTTCCTCTCTGTAATTATAGGTTGGATACTGTTTTTTTTTTTAAGATTTTATTTATTTACTTAAGAGAGAGCTCAAGCAGGGGGAGGGGCAGAGGGAGAGGGAGAAGGAGAGAGAATCTCCAGCAGACTTGACGCTGAGTACAGAGCCCAATGCAGGGCTTAGTCTCATGACCCATGAGATCATGACCAGAGTTGAAATCAAGAGTCAGATGCTTAGTCAACTGAGCCACCTAGGCAACCCTAGATCTGTTTTTTATTTATTTGTTTTGTTTTTTAGATTCCATGTATGAGTAAAATCATATGGTATTTGTCCTTCTAAGTCTGACTTATTTCACTTGGCATAATACCCCCCAGGTCAACCCATGTTGTCACAAATGGCAAAAATCTCATCCTTTTTATGGCTAAGTAATATTTCAGTGTGTGTGTGATCCTATTTATTCATCTATGGAGGATACTTTGGCTGCTTTCAAATCTTGGCTATTGTAAATATTGCTGCAGTAGACATAGGGATAGACATACATGCAGTAGACATATATCTTTTTGAATTAGTGTTTTTGTTTTCTTTGGGTAAATTCTCAGTAGAATCATAAGATCATAAGATCATATGGTATTTCTGTTGTTAGTATTTTGAGGAATCGTCATACCATTTTCCACAGTGGCTGTTATCAACTTACGTTCATACCAAGGGTGGATGAGAGTTCCTCCTTCTTTACATCCTAACACTTGTTTCTTGTTTTTGTTTTGTTTTGTTTTGTTTTGTTTTAATTTTAGCCATTCTGATAGGCATCAGGTGATATCGCATTGTGGTTTTGATTTGCATTTCCCTAATGATGAGTGATACTGAGCATCTTTTCATGTGTCTGTTAGCCACCTATAGATCTTCTTTGGAAAAATGTCTATTCAGGTGCTCTGTCCATTTTAACCTATTCTTGATTCTTTGCATTTCCATATAAATTTTAGAATTAGCTTGTCACATTGTCCCCCTACTGTGGAATGATTGCTTGTGTTCCCCCGCCCCAAATTCAGATATGAAGCTGGATCTCTAATGTATAGGTATAGGAGGTAGGACCTTTAGGAAGTGATTAGTTCTCTTACAGAAGAGAACACAGAGAATTCCCTCTTCACTTCTACCTTATGAGGATACAGCAAGAAGATGATAGTCTCTTAACTAGGAAGGGGGCTTTTGTCAGACACTGAATCTGCTGACAACTTGATCTTATTTATATTTGTCACCCTCCAGAACTGTGAGAAATAAATGTCTGCTGTCCATAAGTCCCAGTTAATGATATTCTGTTAGAGCAGCCCAAATGTACTAAGACATCCCTTGCCCCTACACACACAGACACACACACACACACACACACATCAATGATATTTTACATGTCTTCTATTAGAATATTATTAGATAGGTGATATATTTTAAAACTATTATGAATACTTTTAAATTTTAATTTACTATTTGTCACTAACTAGAAATCAGCTGACTATTGCATATCGAGTTGTATCCAGCAAGTTTCTTAAAGATTTATTTATTTTATTTTTTAAAGATTTATTTATTTATTTATTTATTTATTTATTTATTTATTTATTCATTCATTCATGAGAGAGAGAGAGAGAGAGAGAGAGAGAGAGAGAGGTAGAGACACAGGCAGAAGGAGAAGCAGGCTCCATGCAGGGAGCCTGACGTGGGACTTGTTCCCGAGTCTCCAGGATCACGCCCTGGGCTGAAGCGGGCGCTAAACCGCTGAGCCACCGGGGATCCCCAAGATTTATTTATTTTAGAGAAACATGTGTGTGCATGAGTAGGGGGAGAGGCAGAGGGAGAGGATCTTCAAGCAGACTCCCTGCCAAGCACGAGCCCCACGTAGAGCTCAGTCTTTCAACCCATGAACTCATGACAGGAACTGAAACCAGGAGTCAATGCTTAACTGACTGAGCCACCCAGGCATCTCATCCAGTGACTTTTTATTAATTCTAAAAGTTTATTAATAGATTTCTTAGATTTTCTGTATATACAATCTTGCTGTGCCTATAAGTAATTATAATTTCATTTGTTTCATCCCAATCCATGTATTTTTAATGTATTTTTCTCACCATATTGTACTTTCTAGGACCTCTAGTATAATATTAAACTAAAGTGGTAATTACAAGTAGCCTTTTTTATGATGATAGAAGTTTAAAAATATCATCACTAAATATGATGTTTCCATGTTTTGTGTTTATAGTTGGTCTTTAATAGATTGAATATTCCCATCTATCTCTATATCTTGAGAGGCTTTTTTTAAAACCATATTAAGTCTTGTTCAAATATATCAATTTATACTTTTTATCTCTTGGTTTGATCATATGCTTCTTTAATCTCCAAACTTGGTGAATTACATTAACTTAATTTTAAATGTTAATCCACACTTGCATCCCTGATGCAATTGGTTCTCACCTTTCATATATCTTTGGGTTTGATTTGCTGATAACACTTTTTATTACTTATGCATCTATATTCATGAATAAGTTTGGGCAGTAATTATCATTTTGCAGTGCCCTTGTTAGATTTTGACATTAAGTTATGTTAGTATTGTATAACTTTGGAAATCCTCCTTATTTTAGGGAAGAGTTTATGTAATATTAGTGTCATTTTATTTGCTCCTTTAGTATTTAGAAAAATTTACTGGACTTGGAGCTTGCTGAGAGAGCAGGTTTTGAATTGAAAACTCATTCTTTATTTGATATAGAACAATTCTGATTTTCTATTTACTCTTAATCAGGTTAAATGATGTTTTCAAGGTGTTTATTTCACTTAAATTTTGAAATTACTGATATAACTATATTATCTTTCTTTAATTTTTCAACATGTATAGAATCTATGGTAACATTATTTTTTGCCTTCTTTTTTCCTTGATCCAGGGGTTTCTCACTTTCATTATATTTTTAAGATACAACTTTTGATTTTGTTGATTTATTTTATGTTTGTTTTCTATTTGTTGGACTTTTGCATGCATCATTATTACTTTTTCCTTCTTTCTTTAGATTTGTTATTCTTTTAGCTGCTTGAGATGGGTATATACAGTGTTGATTTTCAGCCTTTTTGTTTCTGAGAGAGAACAAATACAGGCGGGGGGGGGCGGGGGTAAGGAAGGGGCAGAGGGAGAATCTTAAGCTGACTCCACACCCAGCACAGAGTCTGACACAGGGCTCAATCTCACAACCCTATGATCATGATCTGAGCCAAAATTAGAAGTTGGGCACTTAACCAACTGAGCCACCCAGAGGCCCCCAGCCTTCTTTTTTAAATAAATGCATATGAATCTGTTTTTATCATTGTGTGGCTTCACTGCATCCTGCATGTTTTGATGTGCCAAATATGTTTTTTTATGGAAAAAAACATTTTCAAGCGTTTTCTGATTTTTGTTGCAATTGCTTGTTTGATCATTGGTTTATTTATTACTATATAGATTAATAACACATATCAAAGTAGTTCTTTTCTCTTCTTTTGTTATAGATTTCTGGTTTAATTCTACTTTCTGCATTGAATACAATCTCCTTTACTGAAATTTACTGAATCTTGTTTCATGGTCCATAATATAATTATTACTGGTAACTTCCCATGTATACATGAAAAGAGTTTATCTTGTAGTTTTAGGGTCTAGTATTCTATTGAGTCAAGTTCATTAGTCGTGTCATTCAGTCTTAATCAGAATCCCAGCAAGGTTTGTTTATTCATAAAAATTTGATCCTAAGTGGGGAGAAACAGTAGAGGTCAGATCCATCTCAATGTATTTTATTACTCTCAGTACCTTGGGCCTTACAAGTCCTGACTTCTTTTATTGCCTTCTGATGCCTTTAAACAGCTGTTCTCTGTATTTTATCCAGCTTTTATAGCTTCTCTCAGTGAAAGGGTTCTTCTGATGTAAGTTACTCTGCCAAAACTGAAAATGGAACTCCCCAAACACCATATTTTCACTGATGACATTACTATTCCCAGCTGAATGAGCTATTTTCTAAAAATATCACAAAATAAAATCTATTTCTAAGCTGACAAAATTTTTTTCATGTTGCTTGAATTTGTTATATAATTATTTAACTAGTGTGTTTCTAGAAAACAGAATGGATAAGAATATATAAGTCAAAATTTTTTCAAGGGTATAGTAGTTATTTATATGTAGGGAATGGCAGCACCTATGTCAAATCATCATGTTACACAAGGGCTCACCCAACTATAGGTAGAGAAAATTGTTTTTCTTGGGGAGACATGTTTTTCATGGCTGAGCCAAAGCTAAAGAGGCTGTCAGCACATAGGAACCCTATGCACACCAGTACCAGTAATTTTCCTCTCATAAAACAAAATAATTAATGTATATTGTAGATGTATGTGGTAACTGTAAATGTGCATGTGTTTGTATGAACATACCTGTGTCACATGACTATAGGTATGCATATTTATATGCATTCGGTTTGTGTAATAGGCCAACATATGGCATCTGGGGAGAGCTATATGTATTTGTGGATAGTTGCGGTAGGGGCTAGGCCTGCCAGCAAACATGTGTATACATGTCCTGGGTCAACACATGTGTCTGTAGGCTACTATGTCTAGGGGCATAGTTTCAGAGATCTGGGAAGAAATGCCAAGATGGGAATATGGAAGGAGAGGAGTTCACTTCATATTCTAAACACCGAGTATTGGGATCCCTGGGTGGCGCAGCGGTTTGGCGCCTGCCTTTGGCCCGGGGCGCGGTCCTGGAGACCCGGGATCGGGTCCCACGTCGGGCTCCCGGTGCATGGAGCCTGCTTCTCCCTCTGCCTGTGTCTCTGCCTCTCTCTCTCTCTGTGTGTGTGACTATCATGGATAAATAAAAATTAAAAAAAATATATTAAACACCGAGTATTATTAGTATGCTTTGCCAACTTTATGACCAACACACTGTGACCTATCTATCACCTAATCCTTTATGTTTATGCCCATTCTCCTGAAAGGTGATTTGCTTTAGTCCACAGGGAACATTCCAATTTCTGCAGTGTAAGGAGTGCTTACTTGGGCCTTGACTTCTGCAAAACTCCCAAACTCTGTCATCTTTCACCCTCAGAATCTGGACTTCCATCTTTGTGTTCTCAGCTGCTGTTCCTAGTTCAAACAAAAAGATTTCTTTAGACAACATATACCTGTCTGACCGCAAATGTGGCCTCTTTCAACAGACTCCTGCTATATCCATGGTTCAACACAGCTGGGGTACACCATGATTCTTTGGACATTATTTTCAGCAAGCACATTAAACATTTCCTGCTCATTCATCTCTACTATTACAATTCCAGAGTAACTTCCTGCCATTCCTGCCAGACTCAAAAGGACCTGTGGCTGAGTCTACATTAGGTACAAGAGTAATGATCATTCACAAAGCTTTTTATGAAATTGTTCACAATGCCATGCTCATTCACAATTTCTAGATCCAGCAAAACACTTCTATATTCTAAGCCTAAATATAATAATTTTTATTATTGTTTTAATTGTCCTGTATGAAAGTAGGAGATAGGGAATGATTTAAAATTTATTATCCTAATTCCTTTTATCTTTACTGCACAACATAATTGATGTCCCAGAAAAAGAAGTCAATAGAAGTTTCAATTATAGTCATAATAAAAATAATAATCTCTATAGTTTTAATGAAAAAAATCCATTATTATAATCTTTCTTGAAATGGGAAAGTCCCTAGAAACAGCTTAAAATAAGAGATTGTGAAACTGGCCAAATCATGTAAGGAATGAATACAGTGACCACAAGGAGACATTGTGGGTTCACTGAAAACAAGTAAGACTAAAATAATTTCATGTCCTTCTTAGTATATTAGTGAGTTAGTATTCTAAGTGAATGTTGTTGGTAGTATTTCTTTCTTTCAATAAGACTCATGAAATGTAACTTTCAGAATCATTATGGAGAAAATAGAGATACATGCACTAAAAATATACTAGGTAGATTTATAGCTGGTTGGCATCCATATCCGTTGTGTTTCGTTTACTTGGGTCAGATATCCTGGCAAGTAGCTATTGAACCTATGGACTACGCAGCTTTTAGGGGAGCATGGTTGCTCCTAACTTTCCCTCTGGTTCCATCTAGTGGCTGATTATGCACTAATCAGTTGTCATGGCCTTCACCTTTGTGTGTTTACATTGTGAATATCAGTTATATAACAGAGCTATGATTATATAACTTCATTTAGGGTTGCTAAGCCACTTCCTAGTGCATTTTAAGGTGTAATGATTAGAAAAAGTCTATCTTCACTACCTGGGTTGTGTTCCCAGTCTATGGGTATAAGCTAAACAAGTCCACTTAGGAAAATCAGAGAGTAGGGAATCATTCTACATTAAGTGCCATGCAACTCCCATGAAATTATATGTATATTTTGCTTTTTTTCTCTGAGGCATTGCCTTTTTTTGCATCACGCATTTATTCTGATTCCCCAGATATCTTCTTTTATTGTTTCCTGGTTTACTTCTCTCATTACATAGTAACACTAGCACAGATTTAGCCCTACTTTGTGTTTGGAATTTTGTGGATTATAAACTCATCTTTGTCATTTTATTTAAATAGGGAGGTTGGGAATATTTCTTGGCAGTTAAAGACAAAGAGGCTCAGGGATGATAAGAATATTGATCAAACTGTCATAGTTGATTTATCATGAAGCTTGAGCTCCAGCCCAGTCTTTTATTTATTTATATTTTTGGTAGCATTTCTAACAATATATATTTTTTCAGCTTTACTGACTATTAAAATTCTAAGATAAAGTGTACATTGTGATGATTTGATTCCAACCCCATCTTTTATAGAATCTTCTAGGTCCCTCTCTCCTTCATCATATTGCTGAGAAGAAAGCTACTGTCTCCAAGAGTCTTGAGTGCTTTTACCTACTTTAGCCTGGATTCCAACATACCAATTTTGATCAACCTAAACACGGAGAGACAAACATGCCCCATGTCTTATGGGTCACAGGACAAATTCCTCAGAGTACAGACCTTGCTAGGCCTCCCAGTCCATGAGCATGGAATATCTTTCCATTTGTTTGTGTCATCTTCAGTTTGTTTTATCAGTGTTTCATAGTTTTCAGAGGTCGTTTACCTCCTTGGTTAAGTTTATTCCTAGGTATTTTATTTATTTATTTATTTATTTATTTATTTATTTATTTATTTAGTGCACTTGTAAATGGTATTGTTTTCTTAAGTTCTCTTTCTGCTATTTCATTATTAGTGTATAGAAAAGCAACAGATTTCCGTATATTAATTTTGTAGCCTGTGACTTCACTGATCAATTCTAGCAGCTTTTGTGGTGGCATCTTTAGGGTTTTCTCTATATAGTATCATATCATCTGCAAATAGTGTACTTTGTTTAGGGTTCTTTTTTATCATGAATGGATGTTGTACTTTGTCAAATGCTTTTTCTGCATCTCTTGAGATCATCCTATGGTCTTTATCCTTTCTTTTGTTGATGTGATGTATCACGATTGACTTGCAAATATTGTCATCGAGTTTCAATTTGAACTAGAATACAGTGTCTTTTCCCCCAGAAACTTGCCTAGTAACCACAGCAAAAACTATCTGAGTCCCAATAATTTGTAGTGGATAGAGTCTGCTTGTACTTTTACTTGGCATCACCCTTTTCTTACCTAACAGCAAGCTGCATAGAACATCAGAAATGAAGAGTTTCCAGAACTCCTTCAGTACACAATTCAGTCTTCATCAACACAAATAATATTTTTTTGGACAATAACCATGGCCAGTAACTGTGCTAAGTGCTGTCTGTATACTCATGATCTCAGCTAATCCTTAACCCTGAAAGCCAGGAGTTACTACATTCAGACTACGAGCAAACTAAAATTTAGAAAAGCTAAGAGATTAACAAAAATCACAGAGATAGTAAATTGTAGAAACAGGATTTAAAACTGAGTATGTTTCACGTACCTAGCAGCAAGTACCTCTTACAGGTACTTACCAAATTCACACAGCAGCAGCAACAACAGTAATATCTATGTTCTCCATATATCTTCCTCCTGCTTTTATTATATGATAGATATCTGCCTAAGATGAAATATTAAGCCGAATGATTTCTTGGTCTTTCCAACTCTTGGACTCTATGAACCAAATTATGAACCTTGCCCTACACATACCTGAGAAGTAGCAGCGTTTTGGCAAATGCATGAAGAGTAAGTCTGACCTCACACTTCCCTGATGAGAAATATTAATCCTAGAACTACAGCCAAGAGGGTCTTGTCTTTAGTTTGAAAGAAACTTTATGTTACACAATAAACCAGATGGAAACATCAATGAAAATATTTGCCAACATGGCTCAGCACACTTTAGCAGAGAATTACCAAGCCCTTGTCATGATGAAGAGGAAATTGGAAGGAGGTCAAGTGTTATCATCCCTGTGTACATTGATCAATTCTGCCGGTTTTGGGTGATTTGCTATAAATTCATTTTTCCACATCAATGTTTCTTGAGGTTTGGGCTGTTTGCTAGCTGTGTGGCTTGTAATTTAAGGGACAGAAAAGAAAGTTATTTTGAAAAAAGGAACTTATTAAGGAAAAAAAACTAGAGCTAGTTACATTGTTAAAGTATTTGGGGTTGAATGATACCTTCTAAAATAATCACATTATGGTGTATAATGTCTAATAGAAGCATGTG
Organism: Vulpes vulpes; assembly: GCF_048418805.1. Classification (NCBI taxonomy): domain Eukaryota; kingdom Metazoa; phylum Chordata; class Mammalia; order Carnivora; family Canidae; genus Vulpes; species Vulpes vulpes. The sequence goes on along the minus strand of NC_132796.1, from coordinate 29,918,174 downwards.
GAGGAATGGATGTCTCTAATGGCATGTAAACATTTTCATGTAATAAGTACAATTAGGAAGATTCTCATAATATGACCCAAAAATGGTGCTCACAATTTTGATTGCCATACATTTTGATACCCAAGGCTTTAATGAAGTCTCAGTGAAGATATAATTTGATGAATGCTCAAGTTCTTAGATTTCCTCACAGTTACTGAAACAAAACCCAGTTCGCCATTTTTATATTAAGTGATAGTACAAAATACCTTCCATCTCTGTCTAGTTTTGTTGCTCTCTAATGCTATTTTTATAAAATTTGCGGATGACATTACATTAACAAGTTTTATTTTTACTGTCAGATATTTTATGTGCCTGTCCAGAAGCAATTATAAGCTGAAACCCCAAATTACAAACCATGTATCATGTCTCAAATAACCATCACATTTCCTAAACTGTTACTAAAATAATTCTCAAATAATTCTTTATTGGTGCTTTTGAATTTGAGTATGTAGAGTAAATCTCACTAAAATCAAAGGCATATAATATAACTCATTGATAAACATTTAGAGTAGTGGTTGCAAGGTGAGTGAAATTAGCATTTCCAAACTGGATCCACAATTCATCAGTTGTCATTTTCTACTATGGTGATGAGGAAATCAATTTAAGATTAGATGAACAAGGGGATCCCTGGGTGGCTCAGTGGTTTAGCGCCTGCCTTTGGCCCGCGTGATCCTGGAGTCCCAGGATCGAGTCCCACATCAGGCTCCCTGTATGGAGCCTGCTTCTCCCTCTAACTGTGTCTCTGCCTCTCTCTCTCTCTCATGAATAAACAAATAAAATATTAAATTAAAAAAAAAAGATTAGATGAACAAGACTCCTAACTCTGGGAAACGAACTAGGGATGGTGGAAGGGGAGGTGGGCGGGGGGTGGGGGTGACTGGGTGACGGGCACTGAGGGGGGCACTTGACAGGATGAGCACTGGGTGTTATTCTATAGGTTGGCAAATTGAACACCAATAAAAAATAAATTTATATAAAAAAAAGATTAGATGAACATAAGGCATTACGCAAGTGTTCCACTAATTTTTTTCAAGGGCTTATGTTAAAAATCATCTACCAGGGAAAATGGTAAAACTGTGCCTTTGGGTTTGTTCCCAGTACACAGAATCATTATATTACTCTCCACCTCCAATAAGCTAGTCAATGAATAATAGCAGCTTCTACCTACGCTCTTGCCAGGTCGGGCAGGAGCATTATTCTGTTTCTCAGTGACGGCACAGCATTAAATGGTGATTTTATGACATATGAACATGCTCCAACAAGTGACAGACCTTTGATTTAGAACTCTGAGTTGTGGGCTACCACTTCTTCTGGCTGCTCAGTTTTCAGCTCCAGGTTATAAGATATTGATCTGTGCGCCTATCTCAAACCAGTAATCCAACACAATGTGGCTGCAAAGTGTCCACAGTGACTTGATAAGAACATTGTTTCTGCCTATGCACAGAGTCTACCATAATATTCATAGACATCCACACTCTGTGTTTATCAGATGCTATCAGAGTTGGCCTGGGGTCACAGATAAAGAGCCTTGGAATCAGATTTACATAACTCTTAGGTTGTATTTAAGCTCCTGAAGAGGAGAAAATACTGTTGACATATTTGTCTTTCATATCTTCTGGCACAAATTGAGCTTACAGCAGGCATTTAGTACCTTCTTGCTGACTTGCTTCATTGTTTTGACTCTTGGGCAGCATAATGGCATGCAAATAGAAAGTATATGAGGTCATGACTGATATATATGCTGAGACTGACTTCTGGTTGCTGGAAATAATCACAGATGAGATGGAGAATGAAGGTGTAGGGGTGTATTGGGAGGGGTGGTAAACCCTTCCCACCTGTGTTTCAGGAGTAAATATTGCTGCTAGTTTCAAGACTGCATGAAAAGCAAGTCTAAAACCATTTAATTCATTCCACTTATTAATTACTCTCATCTTTGGATACACCAAAATTCTATAATAGAGAAATTAAGATTTCAATTTGTGTAACATCTGAGTGCAAAGCTTAGAATAAGAATTAGTCAGTATAGTATTTTGGAGCTAAAAGAGACCTCCAACATTATTTATTCAAACTCCTTTATGAATAAGAAAACTAAGGCTCAAACTGGGGAAATAACTTTCCCTAACTCAAATATCCACTAAAGATCAAGGACTCTTGACTTTTAGTTCAGTAATCCTTGTACCTCATGAGGCTGCCTTGGATGCTATTGGGTTACTTTCCCATTTCCAACCTCATATTGCACATCAGTGAACTCACCAAAGCAGCAAGGAAGGGAAATGTTTTTCTGCTCTTCACTGGGTATACATAATTTCTCCTAGGCCCTGTAATTTAGGAATATGCTTCTTTTTTTAAGATTTTATTTATTTACTCATGAGAGACACAGAGAGAGAGGCAAAGAGACATAGGTAGAGACATAGGCAAAGAGAGAAGTAGGCCACCCACAGGGATCCCAATGTGGGACTCGATCCCAGGACCCTGGGATAACAACCCGAGCCAAAGGCAGACACTCAACCACTGAGCAATCCAGGTGCCCCTAGGAAGATACTTCTACCACAGTTGATTTTTAATCATTTGGAGATTTTATAATCAGTTTTTATAATCATTTATTTATTAGTAAATTTAACTTTTAGGCATTTCAGTGGTGACTGGTTATTCTTCCATCTTTATCAGTATTGGAATGATCTGTCTGTAATACAGTTTTTCAAAAATGACCAATTACTTCCTTTTGTCTGAAAAAGCATCCAGGATAATTTATACTCTTGTAAACACAGGATCCTTGCATTTGAGCGATAATATAGGCAACATTTAGTGAGATCATGCTTATCAAAATATGAAAGGAAAGCCACACTTGGCTTTGTGTCTGGAAGTAACGGTTGTTCAAAACTAATAAAGCTATTGTTTTTGATAATAATATTATCATGAGTTTAGGCTCATCACCCTCAAATTTTTCTATTCCTCATCCTTTTCATATCTTGCTTCTACTCTTTCCATTTCTGTATATCATCCAATAGTCTTTGGTGATCATCACCCTGTGCCTATGAAATTAGAATACCGGGTCAACAAAATAATGAAAGAACACTTATCTACCATGAAAAATAGATGAAAACAACTCCTCATAAATCTATATACTTAAGAGTGGCAGGTATAGCTGCTTGCTAAGTTCCCATAATAGGATGTTCAGGTTTGTATGGTATTATAGCCTATCAAACCATTTTCTCCAATTTCATACTGCTTCTAAAATACAATAAAACAAAATAAAATATAATTCATTTCCTTGGCTTAATGGTTATTTTCTTCTGTAGACAGTTTTTTCTAGTGAATCATCAGAAAATAGGAAGAGTAATATTTTTAAAATATAGTTTGAAGCCTGAATAAGGTATTGAGTTCAAGATGGGTAAGAAAATATACACTTTGGGTCACAACTAAGGATCTGTGTTGTGCATTTTCTGAAAAATATCTGCATAATATTTTAATAATATTTTTGGAGAAGTCAAATAATACATAAAGAATTTTTTAACTCAATAATGGTATGAACACAACAACTATGAACTTCTATGTAGTGATAAAACAAAAGCAACACACTCTTGGTAATAGAAATAAAACTCCATTCAACAGTTTCCTAGTGAATCACTATCCTAATTCTAATGTCAGGATACATTCAACAAAGCTTATCTAATTTATATTATATATTACTATGATAGCAGCCTGAGAGCTTCTCAGTTGCCAAATTATATGTGATTTATATTGAGCTCTTAGTCACCTAAAATTCAGGGGGGTTGGTCTGTTTTGCCGGTTGGTTTGGTTGGGTTTTTGCACTTCCATTTTAAGATAATTCTTCCTTATCATACAATAGATCCTTTGAACATAAATGTTAAATGTTATCACCAAAACTATTAGTTAGAGCCTTAGCTCTAGTAATCTGTGTATAAGAAACTCATGCATGCTCTTTGACTTTATTCAGTTCCCTCTCTGCCCCCTTCAGGAACCCCGCCCCCCCAGACACACACACATACACACCCTCCACACACAGTGGGTACCTAGTTGCCTGTTAATACTCATTGGAAATATTTTTCCCATGCTACATTTTTTCTATGTTTTCTATTTTTTTCTTAATGCACTAAGACCTTTACTTCCAAAACCAAATTAACAATTCACAACAACCTTCTAAAGGATCTTTTTTTTCTTTCTTTTTTTGTTCTGTTCTTTTATTTGCAGTATGATTAACATATAATGTTATATTAGTTCCAGGTATATGATACAGAGAGTCAAATATTCTTTTTTAAAAAAAAGATTTTATTTATTTATTCATGAGAGACACACAGAGAGAGAGGCAGAGACACAGGCAGAGGAAGAAGCAGGCTCCGTGCAGGGAGCCCGATGTGGGACTTGATCCCGGGACTCCAGGATCACACCCTGGGCCAAAGGCAGGCGCTAAACCACTGAGCCACCCAGGATCCCCCAAATATTCTATACATTACTCAGTGTTCATCACAATAAGTACACTCTTAAATCCTTGCACCTATTTCACCTATCTTCCCACTCACTTTTTCTCTAGTAACCATCAGTTTGTCCTCTGTGGTTAAGAGTCTGTTTTCTTTCTCTTTTTTAATATTTATTTGAGAGAGAGAGCAAGCACAAGCAGGGGGAGAGGCAGAGGGAGAAGTTGAAGCAGACTCCACTGAGCAGGGAGTCTGACTCAAGGCTCAATTCCAGGACCCCAAGATCATGACCTGACCAGCTGAGCCACTCAGGTGCCCAAGAATCTGTTTCCTTGGCTCCTTTTTTCATTGTTTATTTCTTTTGTTTCTTAAATTCCACATTTGAGTGAAATCATATGTCTTTCTCTGACTTATTTCCTTTAGCATAATATACTTTAGCTCCATCCATAATTTCAAATGGCATGATTTCATTCTTTTTTATGTCTGAGCAATACTGTATTGTATACATATACCACATTTTCTTTATCCATTCATCTGTCAATGGACAGTTGGATTGCTTCCATATCCTAGCTAATATAAATCATGCTGCAGCAATATTTGGGTAAATACCCAATAGCAGAATTACTGGATCCTATGGTAGTTCTATTTTTAATTTTTTTGAGGATCCTCCATACTGTTCTCCAGAGTGGCTGCTCCAGTTTGCATTCCCAACAGTGCACAGGAATTCCCCTTTCTTCACATCCTTGCCAACACCTGTTGTTTCTTGTGTTGTTGATTTTGGCCAATCTGACAGGTGTGAGGTGATATCTCATTGTGGTTTTGATTTGCATTTCCCTGATGATGAGTGATGGTGACCATATTTTCATATGTCTGTTGGCCACGTGAATGTCTTCTTTCCAGAAATGCCTGTTTATATGTTTTGCTCATTTCAAATCAGATTAGTTTTTTTGTGTGTGTTCAGTTGGTGTTCAGTTGTATAAGTTTCTTTTATATTTTGGATATTAACTCCTTATTAGATATAAATTTGCAAATAGCACCCCCCATTCAATGGACTTTTTGTTTTGTTGGTTTCCTTTGCTGGGCAAAAGCTTTCTATTTTGGTATACCCAATAGTTTAATTTTGCTTTTTTTCCCCCTTGCCAAAGGAGACGTATCTAGAAAAATGTTTCTATGCCTGATGTCAAAGAGATTACTATCTACAACTTCTTCTAAGAATTTTATGGTTTCAGGTCTCATATTTAGGTCTCTAATCCATTCTGAGTTTATTTTTGTGTATTGTAAGAAAGTGGTCTAGTTTCATTCTTTTGCACATGCCTGTCTGGTTTTCTCATTACCATTTGAAGAAGTTGTCTTTTTCCCTTTGCATACTCCTACCTCTTCTGTTGTTGATTAATTGGCTATATAATTGTGAGCTTATATCTGGGCTGTCCTGTTCCACTGATCTATGTGTCTGTTTTTGTTCTAGTACCATACTGTTTTGGTTACTACAGCTTAATAGTATATCTTGGAATCTGGGATTGTGATACTTCCAGATTTATTCTTCTTTATTCAAGACTACTTTGGCTATTTGGGGTCTTTTGTGGTTCCATACACATTTGAGGACTATTTGTTCTGGTCCTGTGAAAAATGCTGTTGGTCTTTTGATAAGGCTTGCATTAAATATGGAGATTGCTTTTGGTAGTATGGACATTTTAACAATATTTGTTTTTCCAATACATGGGCATGGAATATTTTTCTATCTGCTTGTGTCATATTTAATTTCTTTCATCAGTATTTTATATTTTTCAGAGAATATCATCTCCTTGGTCAAGTTTATTCATAGGTATTTTATTCTCTTTGGTACCATTTGTAAGTGAGATTCTTTTCTTAATTTCTCTTTCTGCTACTTCATTAGTATTATATAGAAATACAACAGATTTCTGTACATTAATTTTGTAACCTGTGACATTATTGAATTCATTTATCAGTTCTAGTGGTTTTTTTTGGTGGAGTCTATTTTATATATATATATCATGTCATCTGCAAATAGTGAAAGTTTGACTACTTCCTTACCTATTTGGATATCTTTTATTTCTTTTCCTACATTGAATAAAAATGATGAGAGTGGACATCCTTGTCTTGTTCTTGATCTTAGGGGAAAAGCTCTGAGTTTTCCACTGTTGATTATCATATTAGCTGTGGACTTTTTATATGTGACCTTTATTATGTTGAGGCATGTTTCCTCTAAACCTATTTTGGTGAGGATTTTTATCATGAATGGAGTTGTACTTTGTGAAATGTTTTTTTCTGAATCTATTAAAATGATCATTTGGTTCTTATCCTTTCTCTTATTGATGTGATGTATCATGTTAATCAATTTGTGAATTTTGAATGACCCATGCATCTCAGGAATAAATTCCACTAGATCATGGTGAATGATTTTTTAATGTATTGTTGGATTTGTTTTGCTAATATTTTGTTGAGAATTTTACATTTATGTTCATCAGAGATACTGGCCTGTAGTTCCTTTTTGTCATGATGTCTCAAAGAATGAATGCAGACGCTTTCCTTCCTCTTATATTTTTTTGGAATACTTTGAGAAGAATGGGTATTAATTCTTCTTAAATATTTGGTAGAGTCCGCTTGTGAAGCCATGTGGTCCTGGACTTTGTTTGGAGGTTTTTTTTTTTATTACTGATTCAATTTCATTGCTAGTAATTGGCCTGTTCAAATTAAAATTATCCATTTCTTATAGGTTTTCTAATCTTCTGGCAGATAATGCTGCTATAAACCTTGGGGTGCATATATCCCTTTGAATTAGTATTTTTGTGTTCTTTGGTTAAATACCTAGCAGTGCAAGTGCTGGATCAGAGAGTTGTTCTATTTTTAACTTTTTGAAGAACCTCTATATTGTTTTCCAGAGTGTCTGCACCAGTTTGCATTCGCATCACCAGTGCAAGAGGGTTCCCCTTTCTCTACATCATTGACACCTGTTGTTTCTTGTATTGTTGATTTTAGCCAATTTTGACAAGTATAAGATGATATCTCACTGTAGTTTTGATTTGCATTTCTATGATGACCAGTGATGTTGAGCGCATCTTTTCCTGTGTCTGCCTCCCACCTGTATGTTTTCCTTGGGAGAATGTCTATTCATATCTTCTGCAGTTTTTTTTTATTGGCTTATTCATTTTTTAGGTGTTGAGTTTGATAAGTTCTTTATACATTTTGGAAACTAACCTTTTATCACATACATCGTTTACAAAAAGCTTCTCCCACTCTGTAGGTTGCTTTTAAGTTTTGTTGATGGTTTCCTTTGCCATGCAGAAAGTTTTATTTTGATGTAGTCTCAATAGTTTGTTTATGTTTTTTTCCCTTGCCTCAGGAGACATATCTAGAAAGAAGTTGCTATGGCCGATGTCAAAGAAGTGACTTCCTGTTCTCTTCTAAGATTTTTATGGTTTCAGATCTCCCATTTACGTCTTTAATCCATTTGGAGTTTCTTTTGTGTATCGTGTAAGAAAGTGGTCCGATTTCCTTCTTTTATAGGTCACTATCCAGTTTTCCCAACACAATTTGCTGAAGAGATAGTCTTTTTCCCATTGCATAGTCTTTTCTGCTTTGTCAAAGATTAATTGACCATACAACTGTTGGTTCATTTCTGGGTTTTCTATTCTGTTCCATAGATCTATGTGTCTATTTTCGTGCTGGTACCATGCTGTCTTGATCACTAGATCTTTGTAATAGAACTTAAAGTCCAGAACTGTGATGCCCCCAGCTTTGTTCTTCTTTCTTAAGATTGCTTTGGCTATTCAGGGTCTCTTGTGGTTCCGTACATGTTTTAGGATTGTTTATTCTAGCTCTGTGAACAATGCTGTTGGTATTTTGAAAGGGGTTGCATTAAATGTGTAGATTGCTTTGGGTAGTATTGACATTTAACAATATTTATTCTCCAAGTCCATGAGCACAGAACATCTTTCCTTCTGTGTCATCTTCAATTTCTTTCATCAGTGTTTTATAGTGTTCAGATTCTCCCTCTTTGTTTAGGTTTATTCCTAGGTATCTTGTTGTTTTTGGTGTACTTGTACATGGGATTGTTTTCTTAATTTAACTTTCTGATACTTCATTATTAATGTATAGAAATGCAACAGATTTCTATATATTGATTATGTATCTCGAGACTTTACTGAATCATTTATCAGTTCTAGTAGTTTTTTTGGTGGCATCTTTAGGGTTTTCTATATATTGGATCCTGTCATCTGCAAATATTGAAAGTTTGACTTCTTTTTGCTGATTTGGATGCCTTTTACTTCTTTTTCTTGTCTGACGGATGTGGTTAGGATTTCCAGTATTATGTTGACTAAAAGTGGTGAGAATGGACATTCTTGTCTTGTTCCTGATCTTACGGGAAAAGTTCTCAATTGTTCCCCATTTAGAATGATATTAGTTGTAGGTTTTTCATAGATGGCCTTTATTACATTGAGATACATTTGCACTAAACCTATTTTGTGAGGGTTTTTATCATGAATGGATGTTGTACTTTGCAAATGCTTTTTCTGCATCTATTGAAATGAACATAGCATTCTGATCCTTTCGTTTGTTAATGAGAATCACCTGCAGAGCTTTAAAACAAACAGATACATAAATCCCAGTCCCTAAGATTCTGATTTAAAAGGTCTGGAAAGTGGTCTGGACAGTGGGAATTTCAGAAGACCCAGATGATTCTAAGGTACAGCCAAGGGTGGGAATTATTGTCTCTTTCATCTCTGTACCAGTGCATTTTCTTTAGTGGACAGAATGTAAGCAAGTTAGAAATTGTTCTTTAAAAAGCAGCAGAGAAAATTGCTTTCATGGGGTCATACCGATGATTATAATAAGGTGGGAGCAACATCTGATTCTATCCATGCCCAATTCTACTGCTAGTATGCTAGCACCCTGCAAAGGTCAGTGTGCTTCCAGGACCATCACTTGGGAGTTGTTATAAGTGAAGACTCTCGAATCTCACATCAAACACTGAGAATAAAAATATGACTTTAAAAAGATTTCCAAGTCATGTTAATGTACATTAAAGTTTGAGACTCACTACTCTAGGAGGCTCTGTTCCCTTGGCAATTTCTCTATGATAAATACAAGGTATAACCAATTAGGCCCATCATAAAGTCTTTGGAAGTAAAGTGAAAAAAGCTGAACAAAGGTAAATGACTAAAAAAATACTTAATATAGCCTTGCAAATAAATTTCAAAATATACTCACAATGAACGTTAATTTCAAATCCATCAAGGAAGTACTTATGTACCAAAAATAAGTAAAAAATATTGTTGCTAATATATGCAGTATTTATTTTTTCTTTTGGTGCTTACTTGTGTATTCATGTTCTGTAGCTCTAAAGCTCTACATTAGTGGTTCTAAAATGGGGCAATTTTCTCCCCTGGGGACATTTGGCATTTTAGTTGTCACAGCTGGGGAGGGTGTGTGCAAGTGGCATCTACAGGGTAGAGGACAAGTATACTGCTTTCATTTTTTTTTTAATTTTTTTTTATTTATTTATGATAGTCACAGAGAGAGAGAGAGAGAGGCAGAGACACAGGCAGAGGGAGAAGCAGGCTCCATGCACCGGGAGCCCGATGTGGGATTCGATCCCGGGTCTCCAGGATCGCGCCCTGGGCCAAAGGCAGGCGCCAAACCGCTGCGCCACCCAGGGATCCCAGTATACTGCTTTCAGGGATACATTCTGCAATATACAGGACAGAACCTCAAAACAAAAAATTATCTGGCCCCAGCTGTAATACCATTGAGGTTGAGAAACCATGCTCTACAGCATATCAAATGAGGGTGATATATAAATACACACACACACACACAGACACACACACACGTTTAGATTTATTCCTAGGTATCTTGTTGTTTTTGGTGTACTTGTAAATGGGATAAAGTCCAGAACTGTGTGTGTGTGTGTGTGTGTGTGTGTGTATAATTTTTGGTGTACTTGTAAATGGGATAAAGTCCAGAACACGTGTGTGTGTGTGTGTGTGTGTGTGTGTGTGTGTATAATTTCTTGAAGAGGCAAAATCTCACTTGTAAAAGTAGAGTAAAACAGTTAAAATTTTCCTCTGGAAAAATCACTCCATTATGAGAAACTGAATGATCAGGATAATAAAATAGCAGAGTGATCTTAAGATGTGCAAGTTGGTATGAATGCATATGTAGCCCTAGGGTGTAAAGTTCATTTTCTTAGTGCATACATTAAACATCACTGATTGGCATAATAAAAGTAGTCCAGTAACAGCTCACTGTCTGCCTTTTGATTCTCATTAGTGTTAAAAGTGTCAAAACCCAATAACCACTAAGAAAGCACCCTTGTGCTGGTGGTTTTGAACTGGGCATGCCATAGAAGTCAACTCCCCACTTTAATCACTCATGGGATTAATTCACAATTTGTAACATATATAATTGTGAAACCTTCAGAGTTCTCCTGGTTGTGCCCTTTGTTGTCATTTCATATGATAATGTTTAGTCTGTTAGGAGTTGCTGAATTTCTGCTGAGGAAAACCAATGTTGCAGTGGGCACATAAGCCAGCCTTGGACATTGATAGGATTCCTTATATAGAAATGGGGTCTGTTAATTGTCAGAACCAGGACCCCATAGTGAGGTGCATAATAGACATTGGCAGAGGTAGTTCTTGTGAATATGAAAGCTGGGGAAAGGAAGAGGTCTGGCACCAGAGATCTGGCAAGCTGATGGTGTTGACCTCCCTAATTTCTCTGCTTTGTACCTACCTAGGCTTGCTCTAGGCCCATTGTCTCCAAAATTCAGAACACACCTTCCAGGTGTGTTCTAAGTGACCCTGTGAAAATATTAGACCTTCCAGTAATAGTCTTCTATCTAAAAATGGAAAACATTGATTGAGGTTTGCTAACAGTTGAGATATGACTTTCAAACTTGGCTTGACTGCCAGATGTTCAAGTGTTATGCTGTGTCCAGCACTGGAGTCCATCCACTGGTTCCTTTGCTTTCAACATACTGCAACATATTGCGGTTTAAATGTGCTCAGGTATGTGACTTTACCATTTCAAATGGTAGAATCTTCACAACATTACTGATTGGAATGGGGTATGAGCATAATTACCTTTCTCCCCCATTAAGATTTATGGTAAACTCTTGACAAAGCACAGAAAAAGTAGTGGAAATTAGGTATCAACTTTTTCTTTTACAAAATGACTTAATTTGGATAACCAAGGGCTGTCAGTAGTTGCTGCCTTACAGACATTTAAAGACACATGGACTTACATATAATCTGTCACTTAACATTTAAGTGGGTTTTTATAAAAAAAAAATGAGGCAGTAGTGTTGTTGAAAATAACTCATGCTATGTAGAGAATATTATACAAAAGATTGAGGGGAATTCCCCTCCCCATTTCTGGGTAGAATTTTTGCTGAAAAAGAAATGTGTCATGTATGGAAACTTTAAGATACGATTACCTTAAAAACTAGACTTCTATTTTCTAAATTATTTTAAAATCTCCCCAAACGAAGAGTTTTAGTAGAATTTGAATGCCTTCCACAAAAATCTTTTGTTCTCCATAGAGATTCACTAACTCCTAACAAAGAACAAAAAAATATAGTTGAAATTAGACCTACTGTGCTTAAAACAAAACAAAACAAAACAAAACAAAAAAACAAAAGATAGGCATCATGCTGGTATTTTCAGACATAACCAGTGACTGTCCTCACAAATATTTAGAGACACAAGCACATTCATATTTAATCTGTCATTTATCATAAAGTTCACTCTATTAAAGTGTGTTATTTCCATGATTTTTACCTTATTCACAGTTCTCAAAATGTCACCACAGTATAATTTCAGAACATTTATGTCACCCCAAAAGGAAACCCATACCTATTATCAGTGACTTCCTATTCCCACCTAACCTCAGCCCTAGACAACATGGCTATAAAGGGCCACATACTGAGAATAAGAAAAAACAACTGACTTAATTAATTTAGGGAATGGTTTCTCCTGGAATATAAGACTGTGACTAAACTAAAATAATCCAAAGCTTTCACATTATACACTATGCTCAAACAGTTCCCCCACTTCACTAGGACAACCTTAAAGTCACCAAAGCCAAACTCTAAACTCCTATAAACATTCTCTCCTGATTTCTGTTCTGAGACAATACTAAGACTCTCTTGAGTTTTACAATGAGTCTAATAAACTTAGTTTTCCTTGATCCACAGGTGTTCTCCATTACTGCAATGGGTCTCATAGATTTAGCTTTGAGTAGTCAACAAATGTTTCTGGTGGATTCTTGGAATCCACATTTGTCAGTCCTTTTAGTCTCCCAGTTGGTATTCTTGGACATGAATCAAGATAGTCCAGTTCTCTCTTGCTTGTGGATCATGGAAAATATTCACACCTTCTTTCCCCTTGTCAAACTCTTAGAGTACAGGCTGATTCTAGTATAGCCACTTTTCCCTTGCTTTGCCACCAGAGCTTGCCTTCCCGTCTTACTTGTCTTCATGGTTTCCTACTTAGTGGAGATACATCAGTCCACTATGACTTGACAACCTCGAGGAACATAAATGAGGATCCTGGCTCATTTAAGACCCACTCTTTAAGATTAAGGTAAGATCTAGCCATCCCCATCTTGACATTAGTAGAGACACAATGGGTAAGACCACAGCATGGCAACAGCTTCTTCCAAAGAAATCTCCTCACAAATCTACTTTTTAAAATCTGCTCAACTTTCTAATACTTTCAGTGAATTCTAAGGTTTGAAAAATGAGCAGCTTATTTTCTTTGAAAATTTGAATTTGGTATGACAACCACACTTTAGAATATCATAATCTAGTGTGTCCTGGTGTCTCGGTCAAAACTCCCATTGTGATATTCAGCCTCAGTCATATTTTGGGGTATGCTTATTCTACTAAAAAGGACATGCTATTAAAAATAAATGTAGGAACAAGGGGAAGATGTCAGAGTAGGAGGATCCTAAGTTCACCTCATCCCAAGGATACACATAGATGACACCCACATCACTATAAATAACACAGAAAATGACCTCAAGACTGGCAAAACAGACTCTCCACAGATAAACGCAGAAAAGAGGCCACATCAAACATGTTTTTTTTAAAAAGGCAGAGATGCAGTTAAGAACTAAATTGAACCATGAAACTGAGAGAGAGAGCCAACACAAGCACGGGGAAGAAGAGAGGAGCAGATCCCCACACCAGGCACCCCAGGCATGGGGGACCTGCACTGGGAAGATGAATCCCTGTAACATTTGGCTTTGAAAACCAGTGGAGCTTAACTTCTTGAGTATTTACAATCAGTGGGGCTCAACACTTGGAACTTTATAAATCAGCAGTCTCTGCTCTGGGAGAGCCAGAGGGCAAGAGGAAACTGAGTCCCCGCCCTTAAAGAGACAGCATAACATACAGACCTGCTGAGATACAGCACAGATGCAGCAGTTTGAAAAATGCCTGGGGTACAGGGGAAGGAGATTTATTTACTAACCTGACAACATGTGCTGGAGGGGCAGGGACCTTTAGTAGATTTCTCCAAGAACAAAACAGCTGGCTGGTGCCATTTATCTCCCCCATCCCCAATCCTAGATATAAGGACAACTGCTAGAACCAGCTCTGTGCACACAGTCCACCTAGCCTGCTAAGAGTACACTCTACCCCTGTGTTCTTCTGCTTACCCACCCTCAGCAGTTCTCCGAAGTGGCTATAGGTCTCTTCCCACAAGAAACCAGTGCAAACTTTGCTAACCCTGTATCTCCTCTCCCCATGTTCTAATGTGGATCTACCCCCATCCAACCCACCCTCCACATAAGTTCTCCAAAGTGGCACCACAGCATGGCACTGTGCAAGCAGCCCTGACAGGAGTTAGTACCACTCCAAAGTGACCCCTGACCTGGGGAGAGGGAGAAGATAACCACACACAGCAATTCTACTACAGCTCCAGCAGTGGGCAAAGGGTAGACCTCTAGTTGGACTAGAGGCCCTGCCCACCAAAGAAAGCCTTGTAGGAGACAACACAGGGAGACTGACATGCAATTTGGTACAACTAGCTGTTCTGATCCAACTCAAGCCCAAGTCAGCCCCAGACTGGCCCACTAACAACACCGGGACCAAACCCTGCCCATAATAGACAAAGAGAGACATTGTGGATGACTGGACTAGGGCAGCCACAACAGAAAGGTACATGCAACACATATAGGAGATACCCCTGAAATACCAGGTTCTAATGAACTGGGGACACTGCAGGGTACTAGAGGACCTCTCCTTCAAAAGGCTACTACTTTCAAGAGCAGATGTAGCTGACTTTCCTAATATGCAGAAACAAAAAACCCCAGAAAGTTAGACAAAATGAAGAGGCAGGAATATGCCCCAAATGACAGAACAGGACAAAATCACAAGAGTTCCTGGGTGGCTCAGTCAGTTAGGCATCCAAACTTTTTATTTCGGCTCAGGTTTTTTTTGTTGTTGTTGTTGTTTGTTTGTTTTTTGGCTCAGGTCTTGATCTCAGGGTCATGAAAAAATCTCTGTGTCAGGCTCTGCACTCAGCATGGAGTTTACTTGAGATCCTCTCTCTCTCTCTCTGCCCCACCCTTGCTTATGCACGTGCTCTCTCTCTCTCTCTCTAAAATAAAGACATAAATAATTTTTTAAAAAAATCACAAGAGACCTAAATGAAATGGTGAAAAATAATATGCCTGAAAGAGAATTTAAAGTAATGTTCATAAATATACCCACTGGACTTGAGAAAAGAATAGAGGATCTCACACCCTCAACAAAGAGATAACATAAAAAAGAACCAATCAGAGATGAAGAACTCAATAACTAAAATTAATACACTGGAGGGAATAAATAGTAGACTAGAGGAAGCAGAAGGGATCAGCGAACTACAGGACGGAGTAATGGCAAGCAACCAAGTTGAACAGGAAAGAGAAAAAAAATAATAATAAATGAAAATATACTTAGGGAACTCACCAAACATCATCAAACATAATAACATCCATGTTATAGGGATCTCACAGGAAGAAGAGGTAGAAAAGGGGGCAGAAAACGTCTGAAGAAATAGTAGCTGAAAATTTCCCTAGTCTGGGGAAGAAAACAGAAATCCAGATTCAGGAGGCACAGAGAGCCCCCCCCAAAAAACCAACCCAAGGAGGTCTGCACCAAGACACGTAAAAATTAAAATGAAATTAAAAAATTAAGAAGTAAGACAAAAAATGACCCATTCCGTAAAAAATTACAATGGCAAAAAGTAGTAATAAAGAACTTTAAAAGCAGCAAGAAAATAGTACACACAAGAGAAATTTCATATGGCTATCAGCCAATTTTTCAGCAGAAACTTTGCAGGCTAGAAGAGAGTCACATGTCACATGATATACTTAAAGCACTGAAAGGAAGAAAAAAACCTGCAACCAAGAGCATTCAATCAATTTATCCAGCAAGGCTATCATTCAGAATAGAAGGACAGATAATGAGTTTCCCAGACAAAGAAAACTTAAAGGAATTTATCACCACTAAACCAGCTTCACAAGAAATGTTAAAGGGAATTCTTTGAGTAGAAGCAAAAGACCATAAGGAGGAGTAAGAAGAGTAGGAAGCACAAAAGTAATAAAATCAAGTATATGTATAAAAATCATCCAAGGGATTCACAAAATAAAGAGATGTAAAATAGAACACCCTATACCAAAACATCACGGGCAGGGGGACTAAAAATGCAGTGCTCATAGATGGGGTTCAAACTTAAGTGACCATGAACTTCATATAGACTGCAATATAAATAAGATGTTACATATAAACCTAATGGTAACCACAAATCAAAAACCAGTAATAGATACGGAAAATATACAGAGAAAGGAATTCAAGTACTGACATACTAAAGAAAGATATCATAAAAGATGACAGAAAAAGAAAGGAACAGAGAAGAACTACAAAAAACAACTAAAAAACAAGTAACAAAATGGCAATAAGTACATACCTATCAATAATTACTTTAAATGTAAATGGACTAAATGTTCCAATCAAATGACAAAGGGTGATAGAACAGATAAAAAAGACCCATCTATATACTGCGTATAAGAC
Source organism: Vulpes vulpes (assembly GCF_048418805.1). Lineage (NCBI taxonomy): Eukaryota > Metazoa > Chordata > Mammalia > Carnivora > Canidae > Vulpes > Vulpes vulpes. The sequence continues at coordinate 29,901,620 of NC_132796.1, read as the reverse complement.
ACTCACTTCAGGTCTAAAGGTACCTGCAGATTGACAGGGGATACAAAGCATTTAGCATGCAAATGGAAGTGAAAATAAAGCCAGGGTAGCAATACTTACATCAGACTTAGTTTTTTTTTTTTAGATTTTATTTATTTATGAGAGACCCAGAGAGAGAGAGAGGCAGAGACACAGGCAGAGGGAGAAGCAGGCTCCCTGCAGGGAGCCCGTTGTAGGACTTGATCCCCAGACCCAGATCACACCCTGAGCCAAAGGCAGATGCTCAACCACTGAGCCACCCAGGTGTCCCAACAAAACAGACTTTAAAGAAAAAGCTTTAACAAGAGAAAAAGAAGGACACTACAAAATGATAAAGAGAAAAACCCAACAAGAAGATATAACAATTATAAACATTCACACACCCAAAATGGGAGCACCCAAATACATAAAACACCTACTAACAAACTAAAGGAAGTAATCAAAAGTAATACAATCATGGTAAGGACTTTAATACCCCATTTAATTCAATGGATGATAGATCATCCAAACAGAAAATCAACAAGGAAACAATGGTTTTGAATGACACATCGGACCAGATGGATATAACAGATATATTCCGAACATTCCACCCTAAAACAGCAGAATACACATTCTTTTCAAGTGCATATGGAATATTCTCTAGAATAGATCACATGTTAGGCCACAAAACAAGTTTCAACAAATTCAGAAAGACTGAACTTATGCCATGCATTGTTTCCAGCCACAATGCTATGAAACTAGAAATCAACCACAAGAAAAAAAAAATGGGTGACGGGTACTGAGGGGGGGCACTTGATGGGATGAGCACTGGGTGTTATTCTGTATGTTGGTAAATTGAACACCAATAAAAAATAAATTTATTATAAAAAAACAAGAAAAAAATCTAGAAAACATACAAAAAAGGCAGAAGCTAAATAAATGCTACTTGTAAATAAATGCTACTAAACAATGAATGAGTCAACCAAGAAATCAAAGAGGAAGTAAAAAAAAAAAGTACAGAGACAATTAAAATGAAAAAATGGTACAAAATCTTTGGGATGCAGGGAAATAGTGTTCTAAGAGGGAAATTGCCCTCACTGATATTTCCCACTCATTTTCTCTCCTTTCCCTTTATTCCCTTTCACTATTTTTTATATTCCTCAAATGAATGAGACCATATAATGTTTGTCCTTCTCCGATCGGCTTACTTCACTCAGCATAATATCAGACAGGGAGACAGAACATGAGAAAAACCTAACTCTGGGAAACAAACAAGGGTAGTGGAAGGGGAGGTGGGCGGGGGGATGGGGTGACTGGGTGACAGGCACTGAGGGGGGGCACTTGACGGGATGAGCACCGGGTGTTATGCTATATGTTGGCAAAATAAAAAATAAAAACAAAAACAGAGACTGAACAAATAGAAGAATGGAGCAAGCATCAGTGAAATCTCATTTGTACGTTTGGCCTCAGATATTCTACTGCAAACTGTGAAGGCCTTTCCCAGAGGGATGATGTATGACATTACCATATCCATTGTGACAGGTCAAGCCATCGTGGTGTTGAAACTCTCCCAAGCACTACAGAAACACTGGGATGGAAGCATTTGGGGTTAGGGAAAGTGATAGGAGGGGGACAAGTGACAGCTGCTATGGAAAGTTGGCTTCCTTTGTTTTTCTACAGTTATAATTCTATGAAGGTCAGCTCAAATGACCTTGAATGTCAGTGTAGCTTGGTGGACATAAATGTGGGGGGTAGAGGATTGTGGCTCAGCTGTATTCTAGATTAAAAATATAAGACTTTCAGAAAAAAAAAAAGAAGAGGGAAGTTGATAGCAAACAGGCATAACTCAAGAAGCAAGAAAAACCTCAAACAACCTAACCTTGTACCTAAACAAGCTAGAAAAAGAACAAAACATAAGACCACTAGAATGAAGGAAATAATAAAGATTAGAACAGAAATAAATGAAATAGAAATTAAAACAAAACAAAACAGGGTAGCCCGGGTGGCTCAGCGGTTTAGCACCACCTTCAGCCCAGGGCGTGATCCTGGAGACCCGGGATTGAGTCCCACATGGGGTTCCCTGCATGGAGACTGCTTCTCCCTCTGCCCGTGTCTCTGCCTCTCTCTCTCTCTCTCTCTCTCTCTCTCTCTCTCTCTCTCTCCTCTCTGTGTATTCTCATGAATAAATAAATAAAATCTTTAAAAAAACACAATGCATCAATGGCTGGTTCTTTGAAAAGATCCACAAAATTGATAAACCTGTACCCGACTTATCAAAAAACAAAAAAGACTCAAAGCCAGAAATTAAAGAGGTGAAATAACAACTAGCACCACAAAAAAAATACAAAGTATTATAAGAGAATATTATGAAAAACTATATGCTAACAAATTGGACAACCTATAAGAAATGGATAAATTAATAGAAGCAACAACCTCCCAAAACTGAATCAGGAAGAAACAGAAAACTTGAACAGCCCAATTACTAGCAAAAAAAAAAAAAAAAAAATATATATATATATATATATATATATATATATATATATACCCTTCTCCGATTGACTTATTTCACTCAGCATAATACCCTCCAGTTCCATCCACGTCAAAGCAAATGGTGGGTATTTGTCGTTTCTAATGGCTGAGGAATATTCCATTGTATACATAGACCACAGCTTCTTTATCCATTCATCTTTCTTTTTTTTATAATAAATTTATTTTTTATTGGTGTTCAATTTGCCAACATACAGAATAACACCCAGTGCTCATCCCATCAAGTGCCCACCTCAGTGCCCGTCACCCATTCACCCCCACCCTCCGCCCTCCTCCCCTTCCACCACCCCTAGTTCGTTTCCCAGAGTTAGGAGTCTTCCATGTTCTGTCTCCCTTTCTGATATTTCCCACTTATTTTTTCTCCTTTCCCATTTATTCCCTTTCACTATTATTTATATTCCCCAAATGAATGAGACCATACAATGTTTGTCCTTCTCCGATTGACTTATTTCACTCAGCATAATACCCTCCAGTTCCAACCACGTCGAAGCAAATGGTGGGTATTGGTCGTTTCTAATGGCTGAGGAATATTCCATTGTATACATAGACCACGTCTTCTTTATCCATTCATCTTTCAATGGACACCGAGGCTCCTTCCACAGTTTGGCTATTGGGGACATTGCTGCTAGAAACATCAGGGTGCAGGTGTCCCAGCGTTTCATTGCATCTGTATCTTTGGGGTAAATCCCCAACAGTGCAATTGCTCATTCATTTGGGGAATATAAATAATAGTGAAAGGGAATAGAAGGGCAGGGAGAAGAAATGGGTAGGAAATATCAGAAAGGGAGACAGAACATGAAGACTCCTAACTCTGGCAAACATACTAGGGGTGGTGGAAGGGGAGGAGAGCGGGGGGTGGGGGTGAATGGGTGATGGGCACTGAGGGGGGCACTTGACAGGATGAGCACTTGTTATTCTGTATGTTGGCAAATTGAACACCAATAAAAAAATAAATTCATTATTAAAAAAAAATTCTTGAAAAAAAAATGGAATCAATAATCAAAAAATCCAAAGTCAAGGATGAGATGGCTTCACAGGTGAGTTCCATCAAGTATTTAAAGAAGAGTTAATACCTATTCTTCTCAAGCTATCCCAAGAAATAGAAGAGGAAGAAAAGCTTCCAAATTTATTCTATAAGGCCTGCTTTACCCTGGTACCAAAACCAGTGAAAGATACTACAAAAAAAAAAAAAAAAAAAAAAAGAGAGAGAGAGAGAGAGCAGGCCAATATCTCTGATGAACTTAGATGTAAAATCCTCATATACATTAAAGAAATCATTCACCACAATCAAGTGTGTTTTATATCTAGTGGTTCAATATTCGCAAATACAATAATGGTTCGATATTTGCAAATCAATCAATGTGTGACACATCACATCAATAAGACAAAGGATAAAGGCATATGATCATTTCAATAGATGCAGAAAAAGCATTTGCAAAGTACAACATCTATTCAAGAAGAATCATCAACAAAGTAGATTTAGAGGAAACAAACCTCAACATAATAAAGGTCACATATGAGAAACCCACAGGTAACATCATACTCAATGGTAAAAAACCGAGAACTTTTCCCCTAAGATCAGGAACAAGACAAGAATGTCCATTCTCACCACTTTTAGTCAACATAATACTGGAAATCCTAACCACATCCGTCAGACAAGAAAAAGAAGTAAAAGGCATCCAAATCAGCAAAAAGAAGTCAAACTTTCAATATTTGCAGATGACAGGATCCAATATATAGAAAACCCTAAAGATGCCACCAAAAAACTACTAGAACTGATAAATGATTCAGTAAAGTCTCGAGATACATAATCAATATATAGAAATCTGTTGCATTTCTATACATTAATAATGAAGTATCAGAAAGTTAAATTAAGAAAACAATCCCATGTACAAGTACACCAAAAACAACAAGATACCTAGGAATAAACCTAAACGAAGAGGGAGAATCTGAACACTATAAAACACTGATGAAAGAAATTGAAGATGACACAGAAGGAAAGATGTTCTGTGCTCATGGACTTGGAGAATAAATATTGTTAAATGTCAATACTACCCAAAGCAATCTACACATTTAATGCAACCCCTTTCAAAATACCAACAGCATTGTTCACAGAGCTAGAATAAACAATCCTAAAACATGTATGGAACCACAAGAGACCCTGAATAGCCAAAGCAATCTTAAGAAAGAAGAACAAAGCTGGGGGCATCACAGTTCTGGACTTTAAGTTCTATTACAAAGATCTAGTGATCAAGACAGCATGGTACCAGCACGAAAATAGACACATAGATCTATGGAACAGAATAGAAAACCCAGAAATGAACCAACAGTTGTATGGTCAATTAATCTTTGACAAAGCAGAAAAGACTATGCAATGGGAAAAAGACTATCTCTTCAGCAAATTGTGTTGGGAAAACTGGATAGTGACCTATAAAAGAAGGAAATCAGACCACTTTCTTACACGATACACAAAAGAAACTCCAAATGGATTAAAGACGTAAATGGGAGATCTGAAACCATAAAAATCTTAGAAGAGAACAGGAAGTCACTTCTTTGACGTCGGCCATAGCAACTTCTTTCTAGATATGTCTCCTGAGGCAAGGGAAACAAAAACAAAAACAAACTATTGAGACTACATCAAAATAAAACTTTCTGCATGGCAAAGGAAACCGTCAACAAAACTTAAAAGCAACCTGCAGAATGGGAGAAGCTTTTTGCAAATGATATATGTGATAAAAGGTTAGTTTCCAAAATGTATAAAGAACTTCTCAAACTCAAGAAACACCCAAAAACCAAATAGTCCAATAAAAAAATAGGCAGAAGACATTCTCTTGAATAGACCTTTTTTCAAAGAAGACAGATGGCCACCAAACATGAAAAGATGCTCAACATCACTGATCATCATAGAAATGCAAATCAAAGCTACAATGCAATATCACCTCATACATGTCAGAAGAAGGTGTTTCTTTCTCACACAAGAAACAACAGATGTTAGTGAGGATGTGGGGAAAGGACAACCCTCTTGCACTATTGATGAGGATGCAAACTGGTGCAGCCACCTTAGAAAACAGTATGGAGGTTCTTCAAAAAAGTTAAAAATAGAACAACTCTCTGATCCAGCAATTGCACTATTGGGTATTTACAGAAAAAAAAAAAAAAAACAAAAACAAAAAACACTACTTCAACGGGATGCATGCCCCCCAATGTTTATAGCAGCATTATCTGCAAGAGCCAAATTACTGAAATAGCCCAAATGTCCAATAATTGATGAATGAATAAAGAAGATGTAGTATATATAGAGAGATATATACAATGGAATACTATTCAACCATAAAGAATGGTCTCTTGCCATTTGCAACGACATAGATGGAACTAGAAAGTATAATGGTAAGCAAAATAAATCAGCCATAGAAAGACAAATGCCATTACAATCACTTATACATGGAATGTAAGAAACTAAGCAAATGAGTAAAGGGAAAAAAGAGACACAAATTAATAACCACACTATTAACTATAGAGAACAAACCGATGGTTACCAGAGGGGAGATGGGTAGGGGATGGGTGATATATGTGATGGAGATTAAGGAGTGCACTTGTGATGATGTATGGAAGTGTTGAATCACTATAACGTATACCTGAATCTAATATAACACTGTGTGTTAACTCAGTGGAATTAAAATTAAAACTAAATATAGATAAATTTGGGGATCAGTGAATTAGACCAGCGCTTTCATGCTTTAACACACACACAGAGTCACGTAAGGAATCTTGTTGGAACACGTAAAAGCTAATTCTGATTCTAGTGTTCTGGGGGTGAGGAATGAGATTCTGCATTCCTAACATGCTCCCAGGAGATGCCAATGCTGTTGGTCCTCCAATCACACCAGGTGTAACAAGACTCTAGGCAACCTCCCTGTTTCAGAGCATGGATCAGAATTGAGAATTCTCTGAGCTGGAAAAATAGAAAACAGAACAACCAAGGTGCAATCGCTCATCCCTGTGTTGTCTGGGCAGTTAGACAAGGAGCAAGAATATGTGTTAAGAATTGGGCAGAATATGAAAAATAGTAAACTTGAGAAATCGTGGTGAGGGGACAGGAGAATTTCAAAAGGAGCCTGGCTGCAGATGTAAGACACAGCAGGCAGGAGATAAGAATGGGTCAGACGAGCAAGAGAGAATAATGGAAGGAAGAACATAGATAAGGAAATAAAATTTAGCATTTTTGTTCTGGTCCATGTTTTATTTTGGTGAACTCACTGCCAAATGCCAGCTTTGCTCTGCTCCTGAGCAATCTTTGTTTTTATGGCTATTAAAAGAACTTGAGAAGATGGGAGATGGTCTGATAATTGGGAAGACACATGTCCAACCTGGGCACAACATACCAATTTTTTTTTCTGCTTACTTACACACCCACTGCTGCTATGCCACATTTGGAAAGTTTTCTTTTGAGGAATGTCCAAACTGATAATAAAAATATTACAGAAGTTGAAAATATAGAAATAGAAAAAAAGCCCAGCCTATAAAAATTATATTTAATTATCTTGTAATTTTGCTGGAGCTTGAATAATTTCCAGTGTTTTCTATGTTCAAAAACTACTCACCATTTTTTTGGTGTGTATTTGATACAGAAACTTTGAGGAGGGATGGGAGTCCTTGATTTTCAGCAATCTTTTGAAAGAAAAGATTCCTTTTGATGATACGAGCTAAATAGGAAGTGTCAATGACCATGTTCAGAAGGAACTGACCATGTTCTGTCAAGATCTCTCACCAAGCATCAGGGACAGTCAGAGCATCTCATCTATATGCCATAGTCCCCACTGGTAAATAAGTAGATTGAGACAGACTGTTTTAGTGAGGCACTTTGCAGGCACCACAATTGTCAGCATCTAATGAATCAGTGTTTCTGGTCCAATGACATAACCAAGAAAAGAAAAAGAAAAAAATAAAACCCAGTGTATTTTTAGCCTACTCACTGAATTAGGGAAAAAATACTTTAACTTCTTAACTTTTAAAATATTTTACAATGGTTCTATTTATGAGAAGCTGTGGGTTACTTCAGAAGTAACCTACCATCTTGAAAGTTGAGAAATGAATTCGATTCCAGCTAAGCAACATATGTGATTGCCATAAAATGAAAACCTTTACAAAAATATATATATGTATGTGTGTGTATGTGTGTGTGTGTGTGTGTGTGTGTTGTGTGTGTGTGTATCAACTCAAAACTAACATTTACTGTCTGAAATTTATGCCATGGTTAACTTTTAAAAATAGTTTTCCCAGTCATTATATTTATATGCTGGTATCCTCCTTATTATCATTTCTGTCTCCTCTTTGGGAACAGTATTATAAATGGTTTTGTGATAGAAAAAAATAAATGCAGATGAATCATGAGGTTTCTCTAAATGACTCTTAAATCTTATTAAAATAGTTGAGTCATTTGTGTTTCCCTCCCACAGGGGCAATAAAAAATTCATTTAATCTAAATAATTTTCAGTCTCTCTACCAGTTTCTGGGTTTTTTAAGCCTGAAGAAACATTCAGAGTATTTCCATCTAAGGGATTGAGAACATGTGTCTCTGACCCCAGGTGGAAATGATGGGGTTGGCATTCTCTTACACAATGGTTTTAACTTTTCTTTACATAATGAAACATACAGTGTTTGAAAGGAGAAAATAAATTATGACAAATTCATTAAAATAGCTAAAGCCCTGAACTTTCATTTTTTTCATTTGCTGATTACAAGCTTTTTTTCTTCCTTTACCTATCCATACTGTCCCTGATGACCCATTCTTAACACAAAATGCCCACTTTAACTGATTAATCAAATACATGACCACAGATTTTGTACTTATTTTGCATTTTCAAGAATTTCAATTGTGTTGATTTGAGAACAATCCTGGAAGGGACCCTTTTGAGATAGATGTGTATGGCAAGTCATTGAAACCAAGACAATAAACATGTTTCCAAACTATGTCCATGCGATGATCCACTGTCCTTGTAGTAACAGTGGATGGTTAGTGCTGTTTCAATCAGATATTTTTTCACCCAGGGATATGTAAGCCTTAGGCTATTAATAATTTTGAAGGAGACAGTGTCAGATCTCCAGCTCCCATAGAGGTGCTAATTATTTAATGTCTCTGGGGCAGAGATAATGAAATTGCCTTCAAAAATTGAACTTTGGTTCTACTGTGTTAATATTATGTATCTAGATTAAGGGCTAAGAACATGTTTAAGTTAAATTGGAAAATTACCAATAGAATCTTGGGTTTGTAAAAACATTAGAGTAACACTGCCTTTTGATACTTAGATAGTTAGAGTGAAACTATAAGTGAACTTGTGCAATGGAAAGTGGTTTTCTGTCACTCTTCAAAGCTAGTAATTGAACTGAATTGGCATGGCATCATATATGAAAATAAAGGCAGCCACAGAAACCATGCTTACCCTGGTGCGTATCTTCCCTAGGCCCACGAATTCAGTAGTGTAAGAGTGCAAGGAGATAAGGCCTACACCATCTATAATGTGAAAATGAGTTCATTCCCATGAACACATACATTTCAATTTATTATCTGCCAAAGAGCTAAGAGCATAAAGGAAAATTTGACTTACTGGGCTTATTTGGATCCCAATTTTCCCCTGGGAGTCAGATATTTGCTTAACTTTAGCATGACAATGTGTTATAAATGTTTGTCATCAGTTTCATTATTTCATTACTCAGTACAACAGGGTAAAAAATTATTGTTGGTAAGGCAACAAAAAGTATATAATTGGGCAGGGCAATATACCTTAAATGACAATCAGTGCTGATTTAGGAATCTATATTTCTTTTGAAATTTGTTCTAATATTGTTATCTTATGAACTAGAAACTTTCTGTCCCTGCAGGGGTTACCCAGGATGTTTTTAATAGTTTCTAGACTTGTAAATTCTCTACTATTCCTAAATGCTGTTTAGATAAATAGTATTAATTTTTTCCATAACACTTCACTGTATTCTGTAAAGACCACTGTATTCGGCTTCTAATGCTTCTCCCTCAATGCTATCCTTGACAGGTGGCTCAAATCTTTGAACTACTGAGAATTATCATTCTTTTGCATACACAGGTGACTCATAGTCCCTGACTCATGGTAAATTGCTTCCCATTTTATGTTCTGACTTGTTGGAGAGAGTATACGGTTTTCTTTTTTGAATACTGAGGTATTCAAAATAAGAATAATCTCAACAATAAAACCCTACAATGTTTGAATAATTTTATCTCAAGTGATAAACAATATTTATAGTAATACTAAATTAATCTACAAGGAGAAAGTGATTTTCTGACTAGTTTTAGGAGAAAGGCTGATTTTGGCATGGGAACATATAATCCTGGTACAGAATTCTAAATAAAATCCACCATAAGATATTTAGAAGTGTATGTAGGTTTATATTTTTGGTTTTGGAACAGAAGATAGGTGGGTGGAGATATGTAGGAGCCCAGAGAACACACTTTATTATTCATTATGGTTCAGTGGAGAAAAATCACTAAACGAGCGGGGATATGGCCAGCAGAAATAGCAGTGATTCTTTGTGATGAGGATCCAGTGCTGCTTAGAAACTCATATTCCTGGGACTGTGATGTGAAACACAGATTAAAATTCCAAACAACATCAGAGAAGGTAACCACTTAGCAGGGATTTGTGGTTAAGTAGCACCTTTCTTAGAAGTAACCTACTAATTTTTATTGATGAATATATACCTTAGTTATTTAAAGGTGCACTGCTCTCTTTTTTTTCTACAGCTACATAAGCTCTAGCCTATGCCAGAGAGATAGTTTTTCTGAGTTTGTAAGGTTTACTATTAGCTTATGATGACTGACCATCAAGAAGACATTTTGAATTTCTTGGTTCTTAGCACACCATCCAAACAATGAGAGAGATGCAATCCACCCTATGATTGAAGATTCCTTGAATCTCTTGTATTATCTCCCAACATCAATGTTTTGAGATTATAAATGATTGAAATGATTATTTCTTTTAGTCTTAATAAGGCCAAAATAATGTATATGTCATTTTTTTACATAATTATAGAAGCAAATATCCAAAATATTGAGTCATTTGAGTAAGTGTGATAGCAATGGCAAGTTTAGATGGGAATATAAGAGTATATTTGAGCCAAGGAATTATGAGTGTTAACTGGGAAACCTGAGGAATGGAGACTTTAAGGTCATTTTTACCAACAAAATCAGTCCCCTCCAATATTTATATCAGAAAGAGAATTGTTTCTATGTGACAGTATATGACAGGACCATACAGCTTATACAAATGAAATCATACATTAACATTATCTGTAGTTATCAGGAAAGGCAACAAGGTGGAAGAAGGCAACTAGCCTTTCGGATGGGTAGATATTAATAGAGGAATGATGAAGATTTAATTCTATATGAGGTAGACAACATGGAGACAGAAATGAATGGAGGAGAACAATGTGTCAAGTGACAATGGTGAATATTTGAGTCAGCTGCATCAGAGAACTCCTGCACCAGAGTAGCAGGAAGAAATTCTCTTTGGGAGAATTTCAATGGTCAGGTGAAAGAATATGGGCACATTTTATGTATATTTGACTTAAAAAAAAAAACAACAGACACTCTGATTGAGGTGTTTCAGGAAGATAAATTTGAAAGTATATAAAAAGAATTAGGGGGTATCTGGGTGGTTCAGTCGGTTAAGGATCCAACTCTTGATTTCAGCACAGATCTTGATCTCAAGGTCCTGGGATCCAGCCCCATGTCAGGCTTTGTGCTCAGAAGGGAGTCTGCTTAAGGATTCTCTCTTTCCATCTCCCTCTGTCCCTCCCTCGACTCATGTGCTTGTGCCCCCCCCCTCAAATAAATAAAATCTTATATATATAGATATAGATATATAAAAATATATCTATATATATGGAAAATGCTTCTGCAGAAATAAGGTTTAAGCTTTGATGCTGAAAATATCAGAGAAATGACAGTACCACTGTGAAAAAGATTGTGAGAAAAATTCATCAGGACTTAATGAACTGGTCTTGGAAAGAAGAAAACAAAAGTCAGAATGACAGAATTTCATACAGTTGCGACTTGGAGATCAGAGAGAAAGAGAAATTATGGAAAAGAATTTGGTTGCTTTTGTATGACATGCTGACTTTTAACCAGAGTAATTCTGTTAGTTTCTATAAGATAACAAACTGTCAATTCCAGTAGGAAATTTTTTATATTAAAGTCTTTAACGTAAAGAACATGAATACTTGTTAATTCTTGGTGGCAAAAAAAAAAAAAAACAACCCACAGGCATTCTGTTTTTCTGTCATTTTATGATTTTTTTCATGTTTCAAGATAAAAAAAATGAAGGCAGTAAGAGTAAATGAGTGTGTTAAGAAATGAGAGCAAGAGGAGGAATAGGTTAGCTTATTGCTAGTTTGGCAAAAGATGGGACTGTATGTAGACAAGGGAAACTGCCATTTGGTACATGAAAATTAAAAGACACAGTATGGCAGGGAGGAAATGGGGTGATTGGACAATACCATAGATATTGTTAGACTTCAGGGAATCAGGAGCATCTGCATTGACAGTAGGTAGGAAACCTCCTCTTCTGGAATGAGGGGGAGGGCTTAAATTCGCAAAGCCATATAGAGGTAGAGAAGAGAGGAGGTTGTTAGAAAGTGGATTTTCTAATTATATGGACTCAATCTTGCAAGTACTTTGTAAGATATATTCATTTATTAAGAGTAAGAGAGGCTGTGATTAAATTATACCCTTGAGGAGTGTCTGAAGAGGGTGAAATGGCTTCTACAGTCCTTATAATAGAAATTCAACAAGAATATTTTTTTTATTGTTGAGGAGCAGTGAAGGAGCACTTGGTGTTAGAAAACATTAATTTGTAGTGGATTTTCAAAGCAAATGATCATAATTTTCTTCAGATCAACTCTTGACAGAAAAGCTTGTAATTGGCATGGCAGACCTGGTAGCGCAGAGTGAGAAAGTTTCTATGTGAGAGAAAGAAAATGAGAGGCCTGAGTGTTGACAACTGGTAGTTGGCCTTGTGGCTGCCAGATAAGCTATACATTCTTACTGAACATCATTTCGTAGAACATCAACATTGGACAAAGATTCTCTATGACAGTCTTAAAACAAGACAAAGACTATTCTATGACCATGCTGCAATGGAAATTTAAACAGCAGCAACAACAAAAATAAAGCCCCCATGCAGCCACAACACTGACCAAACGTTCCCCCCTCTCTGCTAACTTGAGTGATTGCTACTTACTGTCCAGTGACAATTCTAGCCCTCCTCAGTTCCTTTTGTCACCTAGAAAAAAAAATTGCTGCCAGTTTCTGACAACATGCACTTCAGAACATGACATTCACTTCCCCGGATCCCCCCTAAAATCAATTAGCATAAGCCCAAATCCTAGAATAATCCCCCAACTCCTTTTTATCAGGATGTTCCACCGTTCCTCATGGTTTAGTCTCCCATGTTGCCAAAAATAGTTAACTCTGTTGAGTGTAGGATATTTCTAGTGGTCTCTTGATGGCATTAACATGAAGCACAGAAGTTGCCATTTTTCATCATTAGCACAACTAATCATAAATACAAGCTAGGAGGGTACAAGTGAAACCAGAAAGGAACTGATGGATTTAAAGATATGGACGGAATTCACAACGGTGGTGAAGAATTGGTTTAGTATGTTAGAGACTGCATAGAACATTAAAAAAAAAAAAGGAAGACTTCACTAAAATGATGACAATTTGTACTGAGCACTTATTATTTATAGCTCCAAGCACATCTTCTTGCACTCAGTAGACCGTACTCTGATTAAAGACTAATTTTTATTTTAAAGATGGGAGTTAGAATAAGTTCTTTGATCTCAAGATGAACTTTGTTCATCAACTCAGATTCACAGACTATGTTAGAAACACAAGGATGCTATAGTGTTTTCTCTCCTTCTCCACTGACATAGTAGGGAAGAAAAAAGAGGATCTCTGGCCAAAGAAGTAAGCTGAGGGAATCACTTTCTCTCCACTCTTGCAAGGTCAAGTAACTCAAATTAAATGAAATTCATTTGTCATTCTTGAGGGTGCTCAATCATCAAGTTGTCAGTGGAGAAAATATAATCACTAAATATTCAATCTGGCTTAAACTTATTCTGAAGAGATAATATTGAAGAACATCTTTTATTTTTTTAATATTTTTTATTTGTTTATTAGAGTATGTGCATGAGTGGGGTGGGGAGGTGGGCAGAGGGAGAATGAGAAGCAGATGCCCAGCTGAGTAGGGAGCCTGACACTGGGCTCAGTCCCAGGACCCTGAGATCATGACCTGAGCCAAAGGTAGACATTGAACCAATTGAGCCACTTAGGTGCCCTGAAGAACATCTTTTAAAAATGAAGATTATCAGGACGCCTGGGTGGCTCAGTGGTTGAGCATCTGCCTTCGGCTCAGGGTGTGATCCTGGAGTTCTGGGATCGAGCCCCACATTGGGCTTCCCGTAGGGAGCCTGCTTCTCCCTCTACCTGTGTGTCTGCCTCTCTCTGTGTGTCTCTCATGAATAAATAAATAAATAAAATATTTTTTAAATGCAGATTATCATATTTAGAATAAAATATTTAATCTTTCAGAGGGCCTTGCTAAAGAGGCTCTCCTGCTTATCTCCCTAAGGTGGTGTCAAGTATATGGATGGAAGGGTTTTAAGGATCTCCCTGACATGATCAGTACCTAAGGTCCTCAAGTATGTTGCCCTCTATTCCTCTAGTCTCTGAGACAAGATTCCTTGTAAACATTGGTGTGGTTGACCTTCCTGGCAGCATGGATGAAGTCTCTGATTGGTTCAATTGGTGATCTGGTCTCTTTTAACTTGGTTAAAATAACTAGACCTCAACTTGCTCTTCAATGGTGGCAGGCTAATGATTGTAATCGATCCCCCATTGCATCTTCTGGTTCAGCGGCTACAATGAGTCCCCCTTTCTCAAGTTAACCAGATCTCAACCCAGTGTCTGTGCCATTGGGAATTGGGGTTGGCTCAGCAAAGGAAAACTTCAGGTCTCCTGTCAGATCCCATTATAAGCCAAGTTCCTAGATTCTTGTTGAAGGTTGGTGGGAGAGGGGCAGAAAGTAACCTTTCTCTAACTTTCTCAATGGAGAATGAAAGAATAAGCCTCCTTCTCAGCCTTTAACGTTATCCTTATTCATTGAAAGTACTTCCTTCCTATCTCCTGCAGCCACAAATGAGGAAATTGGTGACTGCTTTCTTCTTTCCCTCATTCCCTCATTTTCCTCATTCTTCCATCATTTCCTCGCCAGAAATGGGCATTATTTCTCTATAGATGCTCTACATTATATATATTTTTTGTACCATAGGGAAGAGCCTAAGGCCCTACGTGGGTGGGGTAAGGAATAACTATAAATTTGTGGATTAGGTTGACACTTCCTAGCCTAAGATTTGGAAAAGTACTCACCAAAGACCATCCTGGACTTGCAAGGGTGCCACCTTGTGGCATAATCCAGTTTCAAATATTATTAAGTATTACCTAGATTTCCTGTAATTAGTCATTACAGTGACCTCTCAGGCAGATGGATGCCTAGGGAGAACTGGGTCAAAAGTAGTTTACAGAGGGAGTCAAAAAGAAACTAACTTGTTACTTCAGGAAAACAGATTGATAAAGAAATTATGATAATGGTGCCAATTTAGGAGAGCAAAACAGCAGCCAGGAAGAACACCAGAGTTCCTCACGTTGTGTATCTTGACATATTATATTGGGTTGGAGTATTTGGAGTGGAGATAGGACTTACTGATTTTCTTCTGTTGCTAGGAAGGACTGAGAACTCTGAGAGACAGTAGTATAAAAGTTTAATATTCCAAGAGATTTACTCTCTCTTTTAATGTCAATGAACCCAACAGATGGTGGTAATATATGTTTTATATGTATATTTTGGATTTATTAAAGAAAAACTTTGCTTAGTAAACTCAATGCATGATTCTATTTTTCCAGCCTACAATCTGACTCACTTCCTCTATCATTCTCTATTGTGACTATTCTAGAACTATGAGGAAAATGCCATGCAGAAGATCTGAGCATTTTCCTAATCAAAGCATAGAAGTGAAGATTTCAATAAGTCTTCTTAAAATGTTCTGGGGTCTATCATAAAAATGGTAACATAAAATATACTACTAAACATATTTACACACTAAATATCCCCTGGTGTTGTACAAATACTAAATCTTAACCAAAACTGGTCTATATTCTACATTACTAAAATTCCATTTTTCCTACTTCATGAATTATTTCAAAGGCAATTTTCACCAGCATGTGACTATAAAGTGCTGGTATTTTTAATCCTCTGTAAATACATTCAAAGTTTAAACACAGTGGGAAGTTTCTTCTCTGTTGGAAATTTAATACAGCTGTGCTGAGCCAAAGAAGTTGAGTTGTCTTTCAAATTGGACATATTAATCTAACTCAAGTAAATTAATCCCATACCGTAGGACACCAACCTGATTTAAGAATTTATAGTTCAAAGGCTAAAAATCACTCTTGTTTCCAATAAAATATTAGACTAGAGTAACAAATAGGATGATCATATTAATATCAGTTGTGGGATCGAGTTACATGCATTTGGAAATGACCGATTTATACATATATGCCACAGAGTAGTACAGGCTAAGGCCCATGTGCTCTGCTTTCATCACACCTACTTGCCTGCACATGCACACAAAGAACCTGCAAAATATTCACTATATTCATACCCACTTAAAAATACTGTAAGTATTCTAGTTTCCACATCTCATTGCTTCTCTGTTTAAGTATTTTGAATCTTGCCTTGACTAACAACAAGACTGTACTATGGAATGTTTTCAAGGTTTTATATTTCAAAGGGCAAGGATACTGTTCCAAGCAGTAATTTCTAGGGAGCATGCTATATATGGTCACAAAAGCCAATCCTTTGATTCTCTCCAATCATCTCATGTGCCTACAGTAACGACAAACTTTTCAATATTTGGAACCATGTTAGGAATAAATTGCTCTTTTGATTTAGCCCTACTCAACCAGATAGCTCGCCAACTGAGTAGAATGTTAAATAGTCTATGAGGTGCTACTATTGACTGATGCATAAAGGCACTAAAACACACTGAAGACTGTGTTTCCATTTTACTGAGTTAACCAAGGGTATTAGGATGATTACAGACGTCCAGAAGCCCTAATCAGTATACCGGTTAGGCCCACAGAAGACTTAAGACTTTAGACTACCATCAGCAACAAAGTGTTGAAAGCTCTTTTCAATTAATCTGAGCACAACACACTGTCACATTAAGCATAAAAAAAATAAAGAATCCAGTAATGATGCATAACTTTGGATACAGGACACAGTGATGAGAAGTCATGGAGTTCCAGGCCATTATGTTGCACATAGATAAAGACTTGATGGAGAGCACCCCACTAGAATATGGGGTACCAGACAGGGAAAGGAAGGTAGCCATCTGAAACAAATAAGAATTAACATCAAAAAGTGACTAGCTTCTAATATAATGTGGCTAGAATGAATCTGTATGACTTCTATCCCATTAAACGAGAAATTTTGGACTCTAATTTAATTTCGTAGATTTGTTTATTCCTGAGACAGCACCACACGGTTTAACAAAGCTGTTTCTTACACTCTCCTGAATTCAATAAGGCTGGTGCACCAGTAAAACATTTATGCATGTTTGAGTATCAGGGAGGGAGGCAATACATGGTCTATGTATCAGATCTTCTGTTATGTCGGTATGTCTAATAATTCATTTTAAAATATCTGGAAAAGTATATGTACCACATGTAGTTCAAACAATACTCATGAAATATTTTTTATCAACTTAACCAGTAACAAATTATGAATGGTGATGAGCATAAAATTATTTTATCTAGTAACTGTCTAGAATATATCTCTTAAGTATTCAACATTAGCTCAGGTCATAGGTCTCATTAGTAACATATAAAGGTATAGGTTTAGTATTATTTTGTGATGTGTACTATGGATCCATCTGGAATAAAGAGATACTCAGTCTCTTTGAGGAGAGGCGAATCAGGCTGGGCATACCTACTTGAAGGGTCAGGCTCCCTTCAATAACTTTCTTGAATTTCTTGAATTTCTTGAATTGACCACAATTTATAGAGGATTGGGTGTCTAAGGCCCCAGGGTTCTGCACCATAGCTCCAGTCACTTGGTGATTAGCATTAGCTTCATTTGATTTTGCTCAATAAGTATGGTTCAAAGATTACTTTCCTATAGAGAAAGAAGAAACATATCCTTTGGTATGGGTTTTCATGTCTGTTGGCAGTCTTATTTCTCAGTACAAATTAATTCATTGACATTTTATTTATCAAAGATTTTTCCATGTTATCAAGGAATGTTTTGTTCACCTAGTACCTAATTACATTTGGTCAAATGAACAGAATCAGATGATAAAAACATGCTGTATTGTGAATGAATTCATCTCTGCATGTAATAAATATTAACTATGCTTGGCATTATTCTTGATGTGCTGACTGAGGTTAGAATGTTTTGCAAGATGGATGAACCAAGTTTTTTTCCCTTCTGGAATTTATATTCTATTTGGGAAGACAAACAATATATAATTAAATACACTAATTCCAGGAAAGATGAGCATTTGTCATGCTTAAAACTGGGTTTTGAATTTGGAAAATGGTGTTTTGACTAGAAAATATAAGACTAAAGCCAAGAGGAACTGAATATAAACACTGTAAGCTACTTTTAGTAAAGTTGTTCCTCTTGGGAGTACAAATTAACAATCTGAAGTTGCTACACATATGTACTAGGATTGAACAAATAAGTAAATGGATGGCAGATGGTGGGATTCAGGTTGCTCACTGTTGGAGTAGGAGGTTACAGATAAGCAAAGAAGTAGAATAAACCTTTTTTAAAAATTTATTTATTTATTTATTTAGTTAGTTAGTTAGTTAGTTAGTTAGTTATTTCAGAGAGAATGAGCATGAGGGGGAGAGGGAGGCAGAGGGAGAAGCACACTCCCTGCTGAGCAGGAAGCCTGATGTGAGACTCAATCTCAGGACCCTGAGATCATGACCTGAACTAAAGGCAGATACTTAACCAACTGAGCCACCCAGGTGCCCTAGAATAAACCTTTTGATACTGGATTAGAGTTGCAGATGTTCATATAAACTCATCTTTTGCTTAACATGGATGGAGAGATACAGAAAAACATTTAGGTAAGTGTATGTATGTGCTTTAATAAGTATACAAACACTTTCCAGTTCTGTTCACTAAGAGAGATTATAAGCAAGTATACCTTTATAGGAACAAGCACATTCAGTATCCAGACCATGATTTCTAATACCATTCTCTAATGAAAGGAACTGGGGCTTTTGGAGAAATGTTGGGTCAGGGACTATATGAAATGAATCTGGAGTATTTTATAGTACCAGAAAGTAGAGAAGTAATCAAAAAACAAACCAAAAAGATGAAAGTATATCAAAGGGACATAGAAGTCAATCTGAAAGGGTTCCCATTGGGCAAAACTGGGACAATTTGAGCAACAAAAACTAAGAGAGTAATGGATTATAACTAGAAGTATTAAATAAATATCCATGAATCTACACGGAAACACAGACCCAGTGGTGTCCTAGAGAGCGTTTAATACAAATAAATGACTGAATAGATAAATGGGGGAGAGGGGACAAATCTCCGGTACAGAAGAATTTATGTAGATACTCCTCCTCATGGAAATGGAGCTTAACCCCCACCTCCAGTGTAGATTGTGGTTAATGACTTTCTTCTAAAAAGACCAGTGATAGAAAAGTGTGGGGAGGAGGAAGAGTAGTAGCTCAGCCATGGAGAAAGCCGATACATACTGTGTTAGCCCGCTGTTCAACTCATGACGATATCATGTACCCTTGATATAATCTAGTGAGAATGGCACTTTACTCATGTGGTCTTCCTCCCCCAAAAACCTCTAACTTCAGTCTAACCATAAGAAAACCTTGAGAGAAACCTCAATTGTGGGACATTCTAAAACTGGGTGTTGTGAAAATACAGTGACTGAGAGGCAGAGTGAGTTGTTTACTTTAGACTGGAAGTAGTTGGGGAAAGCTTTTCTGAAGAAGCGGTATTTGAAACTAGATAGAGCCAGGAATGCAGAGTTCTGGAGGAAGGATGTTCCTGGTAGAGGGAATAGCAAATGCAAAAGCTTGAGTCAAGGATGAGCTTGGGGGGCAGCCCGGGTGGCTCAGCAGTTTAGCACCGCCTTCAGTCCAGGGCCTGATCCTGGAGACCCGGGATCTAGTCCCACGTCGGGCACCCTGCATGGAGCCTGCTTCTCCCTCTGCCTATGTCTCTGCCTCTCTGTGTGTGTGTGTCTCTTATGAATAAATAAATAAAATCTTAACCAAAAGGATGAGCTTGGGGTGTTTCAGGAATAGCAAAAAGATTTGTGTGGTTAAGACAAGAGCATATGGGGGCACCTGGGTGGCTCAGTCAGTTAAGTGTCTGATCTTCATTTCGGCTCATCTTATGCTCGTGGCATTGTGGGTTTGAGCCCTGCATCTGACTCTGTGCTTGGCGTGGAGTCTGCTTGGGATTTACTCTCTTCTGCTCCTTGTGTCTCTCCCCCTGCTCACACACACTCTTTAAATTAAAAAATAAAATCTTTTTTTAAAAAACATAACATATGAATAGAAAAACTGGTACAAGATGAGAGCAAAGAAGAAATCACAGGAGTAGAATATGTAGGGCTTTGCAGGCCATATGTCTTTCTCTCATACCAGACAAGGAGCTACCTAAGCATAGGGCATATTACATTCTTTTCTCTCCTAACTCTAGTAAACTAAGTCATAAATACAGTATTTCTTAGTGACTTAATTCAAAACCAAAGAGGAAAAAATAGGTCCAATTGTGTGCTGGCAAACGTTTAACAACTGATTCTCTAGAGGAACATAAAGCCCAGATTTGTACTGTTGACCGATTTCCTTGGTATGAATAGTTCCACCATGGCCAATTTCAACCTATTGATGCAATATCACTGATTGAGGCATTAGGAAGAGATGTGTACAATAACCTCTCAAGAGCTAGCATGGCTCCAGTACATCACC
The DNA here is from genome assembly GCF_048418805.1 of Vulpes vulpes. Lineage (NCBI taxonomy): Eukaryota > Metazoa > Chordata > Mammalia > Carnivora > Canidae > Vulpes > Vulpes vulpes. The sequence goes on along the minus strand of NC_132796.1, from coordinate 29,880,976 downwards.
GCACAGAGACCACCTAGGATATCTCTGAACAATACTCATTCAGTGAGATTCTCAGTTGGCTATGATTCCACTTGTTCAATCACAAACACATATTTTCCCCAGGTTTTTCAGAAGGACATTATGAGAGATATTATTAAATTATAAAGTCAAACAAAGTTGCTCAGAAAAAGAAAGTTCAGTTGGTAGTTCCTTTAACTTGTTCTTAGTATAAACTAATTTTGGCTCCCTCAAAATCTCTAATTCCCTCTAATAGTACCTACCCACAATTCATCTCTGCCTGACTCATTTTCTAAAGTTTTCTGGGTATTGATAACTTGTCCACCAATGTTTTCTGGGACAAATTACAGTCTTCACATTTTTGGAGATCAGAACATCTACTTGTTTTGAACACCACCACTTTTGTATCAGTGATTGCTCAGTGATTACTGGCAGTAATTTGGTAACTTATGGCAATGAATCCCCTTTTAGTTTAAGTAGCTGGTTGGAGTCACCATCCTGAGGTCCTGGAACCTGGCCAGCATGCTAATATTGGAGCTCTTGCTGGAATTGAATATCCCTTCCTTGGCTGCAGCTGACAATGAGAGACAGCAACATAATGAAGCAGCTGCTCTGTGGCCTGCTGAGTTAAGAAAATGAAGAGAGCCAGGGCTGAAGGAATGGCATAAGGACATACAGAAAGGCAACAACTCCAAGAAACCATTCTAGCTAAGGCATATAAGAAGTTATAGCTCTTTGTGCAAACTCTCATATGATGGCTTGGACCTACAGTCATCACTAAATTTTCCAAAGTGTGGAGGCTTTATGTGTATATGCAACAAAAATTACCGCAGACCATATTTCAATGATGTAAAATGCCCAAACATTAAAGACCAACATTTATTAGTACTGTGGTTTCCAGAGATGAAATAGCTCACAATACAGTTTTAAAGTGGGATCACTTATAAAAGCTCATTTAACTCTAAAAAATAGCCTTCTGATAATAATGTGATCCCATTTAAAACACGGGAAACAATGCCCAGCGAGTTAAACCATTAGGCTGAATCATATAAAATTGCTGTTTTTGTGGCTCATAAATGCAAATATCCATAGTTTCATATTCAATGTTTTCTGGCCAAAAGTCACAGTGTCAGTAATAAAGCAAAGACCCCACTTGAACAGAGGTCTTCCAAAACCAGATCTTGTTCTCTTTCCATTTCATTACATTGCATTTTTAGGATGGCAATCCTAAAAATTAGTTTAATACACTTCTGGAAAGTGGGGTTTCTGACTTTTTATATGTGGCTTAGAAACAATAAATGGTCCCAAAATTAGTAGAGAATCAATCATATTGCTCACTTCACAACAGTTCCTAGCCTACTGTGTATAGGCATTGTCTGGGGGAGATTAATAAAATGCATATTCCTAGGCCACAGACCTGCTGATTCTGCCTCAGGAGGTTTCTGACAAGGCGCTCAAGTTCTGTATTTTTAATAACCATCTAACACAGTTCTGATGCACCTGGTTCTGGAGAGGTGTTGTAGAGTCAATGAAAAAAAAAGTTGTGATGAAATGGATTTTTCTCTTTGTACAGAGTGTTTTGGCACTGTGCAGATACACTCTGAGTCTTCGAGCTGAACGATATCAATAGGTAATTTGTAATGATCAGACAGGGATGGGCTGATGTGCAGTGTACATTCACACGCAACTGGCTACATCTTCAGTTCAGTCTATATTCTGAAGGCCTGCTAGGGGTTTGAGTAAATTGCAAAGAGTCAATTCCTTCCTTCTCAAACTCTCTGGCTCTCTCTCTTCAACATCAACAGCCCTCATTTTCTATTCTCCTTGCCATTTCCTGAAGCCAACAGCTGCTATTAAGTAAGTGTGACCAATCAGGCTTCTGATGGGAAAAACATCCCAGAGATAAACCATTTTGCACACAAAGTTTAAAAAAAAAAAACTATTTTGAAATACCACAGTAGAAACCTTGCTTGCTAACCAAAGAAAATCAATATCTCAAGAGACAGCATATACAGAGTAAACAGCAAAAAAAAAAAAAAACCATAAATAAAAATAAGGTAATTATCTTTCCTTCCTTCAGATTTATATTCTATTTTCTTCATCCATTAGTAAATTGGCCTTTTATTTATTTGTTTGTATTACTCCCTGAGTTTGGCTTATATGTTTTCAAAAGTAGCCTATGATTATATTTTCCCTGTGTTAGCCATTTGTCAACGTCACAGGGACCTCGGGGGTTTTCTACCTAAACTTCCTCTCCCTCCCCATCCTCCAACATACACTCACATGCACACACACACACACACACACACACACATCAATCCTGTTTTTCTCTGTGTTTATATCCCCCAACTTTAGGGCTCTGGGAAGTAATTGGAATAAGGAATTGAAACTTTCACTTCTTTAGCTTTAACTAACAAACCGTTAGGTACTACTGTTTGCATGTTCTGCATACCTAGATGAGATTTTAAAACAGTCACTGATTTATTTATTTCAGCACATTTACTGAGGGCGTATCATAGAGTAGATGCTGTGCTAAGCCACTGGGATATATCCCTTCAAAAAGTCAGGCATTAATCATGACTTCTTGAGCTTATATTCCAGGAGGAAAGATAGACATTAAACGTTTCATTGAAACCAGGATGATTGTTATGAAATACAGAATACCACCAAGGGAGAATGTAATGGGGAGATGTAACCTAATCTGGGATTCAAAGGAGGCCCCCATGATGACAGGCTCAGCATCCTGGTGGGGGCAGAAGAAGTAAAGGGAGAGAATAACAAGAAATTAGGTGAGGACCAGGGGCCAGATATTGAAAGGCTAAGCAGCATTTAAAGCCTTTGATGACTCACTGAAAGGTTTAATATAGAAAAGCAACATTAACTGCTTTCATTCCACTGTTAGTTCACCATCTTCAAAGGAGTGGAATATTCTGTTCCCAGTGCGCTAATGCGTATATGGGGTCTATTTTCAAACCCATTTTGGCAATTGGCTACTTAAGTTGCTTAAGTTTTAAATGTACTATTTGTAAAACTAGCTTCCATCTCTCCTTAGTATATGTTACACAGAAACCACGTTTCTCAGGTGTTTGTGTAATAATAATAATGCAGTGAGTTAAAGAATATGCTAATGGATCATTTCACTACAAGTTGATACTGACTCATGGGTGAGAATTCCTGGAATCCATTGATTCCAGAAGATTAATACATTACATGTAAGAAGCATTTTTTTGTAGTTTATTGATGATTTCATGTAGTTCAGAAACCAGTCTTACCTAAATCATGATACATTTAACCTAAGTAGAATCCTTCAGTCCATTTATACCGTCAATATCTCATCTTATACCTATGTTAATGTTTCTACTTATAACCATTATTTTAAAACAGAGAGGAGAGTTAAAGATAACTGAGGCCAACGATCAGCCCCAGACCACACTGTGTGTGAGTTAGGACAGAACAGGGCTGTACATGTTGGTCTACAGACTTCATTCCAAGGTTCACAGAATGATCTCAAACAATGGGGATTAAAAATGTGGGACCCAGGGCTCCTTAAAATAATTTCTGTGTCAATAAATTTTATTTACAATATATACTTTTATTCCAGCTACCTGAGTTTGAGGACTATCATCAGAAACCAAAACCAAAACAAACCCGTTCCCAAAGCAAACCCCAAACTTTAGTCCCCTTCTTGGAAGTGATATGATTTGCTCAGACCTTAACTTCTAAGGAATATTCAGTAATTATCAAGGTTCAAATGTTGGCATTAATTTCTACTAATTTTTTTTTTGCTTTTATGAAAAAGAAAACTTTTGACTAAGAGATTTCAAAGGGTTTTACAGGACCTGAGCCAGCTTTTATAAACCTATAACTTGATCGTATAATATGAAATAAATGGAATGCACACAGTTTCCTTTAAAGACAATCTAATTTCGGAAAAATTAAGGAATACTGCCTGACAAAATCTTTTGAGTTTATTACTCCTGAAATACACTTCTAAAAAATGAGAACAATCTGAACTTGCTCATCCTTAAAGAGGAGCCTGTTGCTTTTATTCATTTCGATCATAGTCATTTAGCTGGGTTTTCGTTATTTACTCTGATACACTCTGTGTGTTATGTACTCCCTGGGTACTCAATAAATGGCTGCCGTTGGACTGACGGACAGATGTGTCTGATCTCCTAAGGACTACTGCAGGGAGCACAGATACACAGATGCTGAAAGGGAGAAGCTTACAGATTTAGGCAGTGAGGTGGGGAAGGGGAGGAGATGGGGGCTCATCAAAGAGCTGAGCCTTATGTGCCATCTGAAATTAATATCTGTCAATTATTTGGAAGCATATGTAGGGAATTAGTAAGTCTTAGTGTTATAGATTATTGTTACTAGATCAACAAAACAGGGTTCTATCTTGGCCTTATGTTTTTCTTCCAAATATTTTTTTTGTAAACTTCAAGAGGCAAGCACAAGTTCCTAGTAATGGAGCCTAAGCCCTGGAATATACCAAATATCAATAATCACTTCCATGGGCCAGCCTCTGTGCTCTCTCTGGCTGTACATGGAATGACAGAGTAAGACAGTTTCTTTCCAAAAGCTCACAAATGGGGCATACAGGTGAGGTGACTGTGTCACTATGGGCGCCAACCTGTATTAACCATGACTTTTATTTTTTATATTCTCAGGCTTTGACATCTTGGGGCCTTGCTGATCCCAGAGGGACTGACCCTCCTACCATTAGCTAATTCCTAGAGATAGCAAGCAACTTACCTGGGAAACATGCCTTTCTTATCCAAGCCAACCAATCCAGAGGCCATACACCCCAAACACTCCTTTATCAGGCTCTTACCTGGGGGCTGCTGTCCCCCTGCTCCTACCCACCCTAGGGCCTGGTACCAGACAACTAGGCATAGCCACTATGCCCCAAAGCCCACTGCAATTATTCAAACTACCCAATTCTAAGCCTGATCACCCTGTCTCACCCATTCCTTCCCACAGAAACCACAATAAAAACTCCTGATTATGTTTTCCTCTTTCTCCATTGGCCTCCAGACTGACCCTGGTGCTTCCCCCATGTGGCCCAGCATAGCATTGCTGTAGCTCCTGTTTCTAGGGATCTGTGAGTAGAACAAAGTTGGTGGCAGTCACAACTGTGTCTGTGTGTCTTACCATTCCCAATTAAAACCAACCCTGACTACCTTTAGAACACAGCACCACCAAATCATTCTTTGCTTTCAACCAAGGTCTCTGAGATAATTTAGGGTTGGTAGGAAACAAGAGCATAGATGGCTAAGGCAGCAAACATCTACAGTATACAAGTAAATAAATTATGAACTCCTTACAGGTAAAGGAGGGAAAAGGCCATGAAATAAATTCAAAAGAAGTAGATCTTATATATGTCCAGTGTATGAAGGGCAATAACTTTAAAGTACTTATTAAAAATAAGACTGAGTGCCAACCTCCAAGCAAATTTCAAGGAATGAGATAGTTTCCCCACATGGGTAAGACTGTATTTATCATTTTTATTTAATCATTCTTTGGAAATCATTCTTTGGAGAGCATGTGTGAAAATATCTATGGTCATAAAATACCGATGGTGGTAGTTGAAAGTACTTGTACTTTGAAAGATTAGACTGAGCCTGAGGATTGAATAATTGTTATAGAGTTATGAAAATAATGGACCATGTTAAGGAATTAAAGGTTTGAAGTTATATATACTCTGGGAGCAAAAAATCAATATTAATTAACATTGTTAAATGTTAACTATGTTAACTGTTAAATGTCTCAGTGTGCTCAATATTTTAAAATATATTTTTCCTCCTCTTCAGAAGTAGATATATGATTATGAAATGGTGATTGAATTAAATGATCCTTTTTTCTGTACAGAAAGAACAGTAGTAAAAGAAAGATGATGATTTTTATTTTCAGAATGAATTCTCCCAACATAGAAAAGTATCCATAAAAAAAGAAAAGTATCCATAGTTTCTATGACTCATTTGCATGAAGGCCGTTTATAATGCGATTATATGCTTAACAGTAGCCATGATATAGGCCTTCTTACACCTGGTATGATCAGATCACTTGTCAACACTTGTCTTTACCTATCTTCCTACCATGCACATAATTCATGGATGTTACTGAGTAGACAAGGCAAACACCCAGTGCTTTTTGTTGTTTTTCTCACACCAATTAGGTCTGTGTGTATATGTATGTGTGTGTGTATGGATGACATAATTTCAGGCATCATTCAGTTAATCAAGCCAAAAAACAAAAAGTAACCTAGAAAATTGTATTATGGAAATTCTCATTGAAATATGCTACTGTTCAGCATGGAGGTTCACACCATTATGTTTATCTGGAGAAGGCGTCCCTTAAAATGCTGCAGCTGTGGAACCTAATGAAAATCCAGAGCATCTGTACCGTGACAGAAATTCATTGCCAAGGCCCTGGTGCCGGCCTACTGGTGGGCGTGGAGAATGTCTACCACTGTCTTCAAGAACATTCTTCAGACATTCCAGAATCATTATCACTGGCCCCATGGAAAGACACATTTATCAAGGCATTGCAACAGATTGTTGATTTTTTTTTTTTCTGTAGCTGATGTGCAATAGAATGGGATGACATTCATTCTAAAGTGAGAGGTCATAATTATCTAAGAAAGGAATATATGAAACAAAAAATCTATTGCTAATACAGAGATGGAATTCTGACTATTCTATTGTAACAGCAAACAACCAAATGTGAGAAATTAGAAAATAAACTCTCATACAGCCTACCCACACATTAAATGTTTAGGGGAAAAGTGAGGAGCTTTACATTTCTTGAGTGATTCAATTGCCCCATGCTCCGTGCTAATGGCTTTACCTATGTGATCACATTTTAATCACCACAGTAGCCCTAAGGGTAATCATTATACTGAAAATTATAATAACAAACATTACTGAGCCCTTGCTATGTGCCAGATACTAAGAGGTTTGCATATATTAACTTCCTATTAAATTTTCTCAACAAAACTGAGTGGTAGGACATATTATGATACAATTTTAGAGTCAAAGAAACTGAAGCACAAAGATTTATGTAACATTCCCAATAACCAGAAAGTCAAAGGGACCCCAACACACAGCATGTAAGAAGCAGTTGGAGGATTTAGTAAGGAAAAGGAAGATTCAAAATGGAATCAGGTTGATGGCCACCTTCAAATGTACAAGATGGCTGACATCCAAAGGACAGATTACATTGGATCACCACGACTCCAAAACATCTTGCCATGAACAATGAGTAGAGGAGACATCCTGAATCGCTCAAGATTGAACACTGCCTCAGAGAACTGGGAGTTCTCCAGCAACCTCCATTTCAAAAGGGCTCAAGTAAAACTAGGCAACTACCAGGTAGAGTAAAATGAGACAGACTCCAACCTTTCATACCTTTCATATCCCAATGATCTGGATTTGAATCTTTGTCACTTTCTCTATGACCTTGGGTTGGGAAAGCTACTTAAGCACTCTGTGACCATTCCTCATCAATACAAATGGAACAAATAAAGGTACCTGGTTTACAGATAATAATGTTTGCCACATGATAAGCTCAATACAATGCATCACTTGGCAAACATGATAGGATCGTTCTGACAACTGTTTATATTTAGCACATTTCTAAGGTGTGAAATTGTAGCTACATGCAAAAAATATATACCTGGTGGCATTTTTTCTTTGTCTTTTATCTTTTTGGCTTTTATGTAGATTTCATTATTGACAGTTCTGTGAGAATTTTATATCTAAGTGTAGCAAAAAGAGATCAATGGTAAATATGTTTAGGAGATTCTGGCTTCTGATTTCTGTTTCCATGAGAGAGAATTCTAAAAATTTACTTTATCTCATGATGGTTGCAGTGGGTATGAGGGGCTTTCTAAATATTGAGGGGATGATGCCTAACTTTTTACTTACTCATTCTGCAGTTTTCCTACTAGTGTGATTCATATGCAGAAGATCCTTTTTGTGGATCTGTCCTTTTCTTACATTTGTCTGTTGTGACATATTTTCCCTAAAATACAGCTGCCAGTTTGATCTACATGCTGCGTCAGCTGGAAGGGTATGAAATGCCTCTCTCACAGATTCAGCTGGTCCAATGGAGTGGCTTTGATTTTCTTTCCCAGCTGTTGTGTAAATTGGCTGCTCCTTGAGTGTATTAGAACTAGTTTATGTTTCATAGCATTTAATAGCTTTGGAATTACCAGAAATAGCTATCATAATAAACATGAAAATGATAGCACTCATTCTTCTTCTTGAGGGTAGGAGACACAAACTTTTTTCCATGCATTTTATCCCCTACTCTAACAGGTAAAAAGTCAACTATTGCACAACTATGATTCCAAATTTGCAATCAAGCATTTGGAAAGGTTCTGGAAATCTTCCTTCTTTAATTCCTCCTTGCTTTAAATTTGAGTTGTTCTTTTTCTTCATTTTAATTTTCCTTTCTCCACAAACCATTTATGAAAATAACCCTTCACCTCCTCAATTTCACACAGAAAAAAAGATTAGATGTACTTGACACTAATTTCTCGTGCTAAAAATGCAAGAGAAAAGAGAATGAGAAAATGGTGACTAGAGAAACAAGGATGTAGAATTTGAGCTATATAGCAGGTTCCCAATGATTCCATGTAGAGCCCTCTCAGCAACTCCAAGCCACCCAGGATCTTGACTCTCCCTTTCAATCCCTTCCAATCCAGCAAGGTTGCTCTAAACTTCAAAGTGAGCTTTCTTTAATGGACCCCAGAAATCTAGTTATCTTTTTTTAAAGCAAAAATAAAGCCTTTCATTGTCTAGGTATGAACCAAAATCCCTAAATAGATATAGCCTATGTAGAATGTAACACATGGAATTAAAATTATACAGAAAATAGTTCTACCTGAAATACCCATCACTGTGGGGGAGAAGATTATGTACTGACTTACTGAAGAGTCTGAAAATGAAGAGGAGACTACTGTGGACAAACTAAAGACAATGTTTCTCCCAACTTTTACTAGAAGTCGTCCTATTCTCAATCAGGATTCCATCTCTAATCTGGCCTTCAGATTATCAATGAGGGCATTCTTTTGTATTAATTGACATTCCCTGAATTGACCTCATTTATTTGGTGCCCAAACATCCCAGTGAATCTAGCTTCCTGGATTCTTCCCCCACTCTCAAGCCTGAAATCACAAAAAAATCTGAAATAATATAAATACTAATTCTGCTTACCTATAATTAGACACAATACATACTTCCCTCTGCTCTAGAAAGCAGTCTACTTGATGCTTTATGAACTTACTTAAGAAGACAAGTAGGTTTTGATTTGTATTTCCCTGATGGCCAGTGATGTGGAGCATTTTCTCATGTGCCTGTTGGCCATGTCTATGTCTTCCTCTGTGAGATTTCTGTTCATGTCTTTTGCCCATTTCATGATTGGATTGTTTGTTTCTTTGCTGTTGAGTTTAGTAAGTTCTTTATAGATCTTGGATACTAGCCCTTTATCTGATAGGTCATTTGCAAATATCTTCTCCCATTCTGTAGGTTGTCTTTTAGTTTTGTTGACTGTTTCTTTGGCTGGGCAGAAGCTTCCTATCTTGATGAAGTCCCAATAGTTCATTTTTGCTTTTGTTTCTCTTGCCTTCGTGGATGTATCTTGCAAGAAGTTACTGTGGCTGAGTTAAAAAAGGGTGTTGCCTGTGTTCTCCTCTAGGATTTTGATGGAATCTTGTCTCACATTTAGATCTTTCATCCATTTTGAGTTTATCTTTGTGTATGGTCAAAGAGAGTGGTCTAGTTTCATTCTTCTGCGTGTGGATGTCCAATTTTCGCAGCACCATTTACTGAAGAGACTGTCTTTTTTCCAGTGGATAGTCTTTCCTTCTTTGTCAAATATTAGTTGACCATAAAGTTGAGGGTCCACTTCTGGATTCTCTATTCTGTTCCATTGATCTATGTGTCTGTTTTTGTGCCAGTACCACACTGTCTTGATGAGCACAGCTTTGTAGTACAACCTGAAATCTGGCATTGTGATGCCCCCAGCTATGGCTTTCTTTTTTAATATTCCCTCGCTATTTGGGGTCTTTTCTGATTCCACACAAATCTTAAAATAATTTGTTCCAACTCCCTGAATAAAGTCCATGGTATTTTGATAGGGATTGTATTAAACATGCAAATTAACAAGGCAGGAAACCACAAATGTTGGAGAGGATGCAGAGAAAAAGGAACCCTCTTGCACTGTTGGTGGGAATGTGAACTGGTGCAGCCACTCTGGAAAACTGTGCGGAGGTTCCTCAAGAGTTAAAAATAGATCTGCCCTACGACCCAGCAATTGCACTGCTGGGGATTTACCCCAAAGATACAGATGCAGTGAAACGCCGGGACACCTGCACCCCGATGTTTCTAGCAGCAATGTCCACAATAGCCACACTGTGGAAGGAGCCTCGGTGTCCATCGAAAGATGAATGGATAAACAAGATGTGGTCTATGTATACAATGGAATATTCCTCAGCCATTAGAAACAACAAATACCCACCATTTGCTTCAACGTGGATGGACCTGGAGGGTATTATGCTGAGTGAAATAAGTCAATGGGAGAAGGACAAACATTACATGGTCTCATTCATTTGTGGAATATAAAAAATAGTGAAAGGGAATAAAGGGGAAAGGAGAAAAAATGAGTGGGAAAGATCAGAGAGGGAGACAGAACATGAGAGACTCCTAACTCTGGGAAACGAACTAGGAGTGGTGGAAGGGGAAGTGGGCGGGGGTGGGGGTGACTGGGTGACGGGCACTGAGGTGGGCACTTGATGGGATGAGCACTGGGTGTTATTCTATATGTTGGCAAATTGAACACCAATAAAAAATAAATTTATAAAAAAAAAGAAGACAAGTGGGGAGTCACAAATTATTTCAACTTGATACCTGGGCAACTTCATAGCCCTTGTTTTTTTGTCTGTATACTTTTTTTTTTTTTTTTTTTTTTTTTTTGCATAGCCTTTGGAAAAGAATAGCTATCTACAGATATCCTGAAAGTTATCAAAGGAAAACTTGCATTTTCCCAAGCAAATAAAAATCCAACTTGGATCCAGAATGGTGGCTGCCACCAGGGCTTGAAAGATTTGCACACCCTCAGGACATCAGTTTTCCCCATTAACCCTTGGATTTTTTCATTCATTTACTAAGGGCTTATCTACTTCTGCCTTGTCTGGCTTGCTACAAAGAAATATAAAGAGAAGTCACTCTTTTGGCATTTATAATCACAAATGGAAAACATTTTTCTCTCTCTCCTTTAGTTCTGTTGATTTTACACTCAAAGTATTTATTTGAACATGGTCAGCTCAAGCTGATTCTTTTAATGGTGCCAGGTGGCATGGTTGAGTGTTTGACCTCCCCTTCATTAAAAAAGTTTTATTAGCACTGAGCCAGCAAGCTTTCTACTCCAGACCCAAATGAAGAGCTGAATAGGCACAGGACACTTGGCCTGTTTGTAACCATCTGGTTCAAGTGACTTTCAACTGCACCAAATCTGTCCCCACCTGTGAATTCACCCTTGAAACTGAGCTAAGGGAGTAAGAGCCACAAGGGCAGCCAGGCCTTCTCTGAGTCACTGCCAAGTTTAGGTTTCACATCTGACAAGAAGGATGTTTTCAGCCAACTGACATCCCTCTCATACAAATGCAAAGTTGTTTAAGTAATTTTAAGAGAAGACTTTGTTTAAAACTTTATATATTCACACAGGACAATTTTGGGGTTGACAGTCTCATTCAACCCTGTGCTGTTAGAAAAAACAGAAAACACAACTAGGTTTCATTATTTGAGATGCAGTGGTCATCTCAGTGAAATCGTATGCCCTGTGAGAAGACACAATTAGAGCTATGTTCTCTTTGGAAACTTTAATTTCCTATCTATACTGTAATAAATTCCTTCCACAGGCTAAAACCAGACACAACACTGGTAGATTATGAAGATTTGAGGCTGTTACTGAGACAGGGTCACTAGTGGCTCGAGGATCCTGCCTTTCCACTACAACGTGATAGTTTCAGTACTTACTTTTAGACGTCACCGTAGCTTCACTGTCTCCCTTTCATGTTTATTCATCTTTTGAAAATGTTTATTTTATGGTCCCAAGAATAGCAGCACTGTTTATTCTTTGATCATTCATAGTTGCCTCAATATTTATAAGACTATATGTACTGTTTTGCATCTAATCAGTTTAAAACTTTAGAGCTCAGGGCTAAATCTTAGATTGCCAAGACTGAGGGTGAAGAATGCCAAACTATCCATAGTTGAGGGGGTTTTTCTCCATTTTCATTTCTCAAACTGATCCTTTATATTGAAACTAAAAATAACAAAGCAATTAAATATAACAAGGAATAAACAAAAGAATCAGTTATAATACTCAAGGTGGACAAGTTTTAGGATAATGAGATCTTTAACACTACATTATAATATGAATGTTCCTCTGGTTATATTTTATGTCAGTCTCTGTTAGTTTAGTTTCTAACATTCACCAGAGATTGTCATTTGTTATTTGGCTTTCTGTCTTCCAGTCAAGCAGGTAAGTACCATGAGGGCTCAGGCCTCAACTCTACTGCTGACAATTAAAAGAGTTTCTTCAACAACAAATATTTGTTGAGTGAATGAATGAATGGATGTATTCAATGCAATCAGGCAATTGTCAAAAGCAATGAAATAAACTTAGAACCTCTGTTCATGTTATTCTTTATAGGAATTTATTAGAAGAAAGGTACTATATATGAACAAGGTCATTCAGTATAACATTTTTAATATTCCCAAACTAAAAGAGCCGACAGAACTTCTTGACCAATTAGATCTGGAATATGAGCAAAAGAGAGGAGTCAGCAAGTAGCAATTAGAAGAAAGGTATTGCCATTAACCGTGGTAAGAAGGCTACAGCAGTTGTTATTTACCAGGGAAAATATCAGGAGCTCAGTTCAGGACATACTAACTTTAGACACACAAGCAATGTGGATACCAGTTTGGAATTTAAAGGAGAAATGCAAACGAGAAATATAAACGTACTAGTTATCAATCATGAAATTTCACACAGTTATCTAAAAATTAAACATAAAAGAAAAAGAGATCTAAGGACAAGACTTTGGGACATGCAACATTTAGATGTCTTCGGAACAAGGGAAGAACCAGTGAAAGAAACCAAAAGCAATAGTCTGCAAAGTAAGAAAGAATTCATTAAAGTGCATTGTCTTAGAATCCAAGAGAAGAAAAGTGTGGCAAGAAGCAGATCATGACCAACAGTGACAAATCTTACTATTAAATAAGGCAAGAACTTAAATATGACTTTTTTTTCCATAAGGATCATTTTCAACATGGGGGCTGTTGAGGCGTTTTCCTGTATTCCTAATGGTGTACAGGTTGGGCACAAGAATCTGTTGTTAAAAGGCCATAGGCAGAAGGGGTACAATTTGGTAATATTGCCCTTGGAACCAGTAAGTATGGCTTGATGATAGTCAGGTAGTGAGATACTAACAGAAGATCAGTTGCATTACAGACGTGGTGGTATTAGGCAAAATCATAAGGATGACGAAGATATCCCAATGCACCTAAGCTGAGCTATTTATTAGAGATTCTTCTTCACATGTACAAGAGGATACTCTGGTTTATCTTGTCTCTTGGGAACTCCATTTACTTGACTATAAAATGAGTTTATATTCAACTCATACATTCATTCAATCAGCAAATATTTAGAAATCACTTAAATGTGAGCCAGTCATTGTTCCAGGTGCTGGGTAGAGCTGTGAACAAAGCAGATATACTTCCTGGAGTTTACAGGCTTGTGGTAGAAAACAAAACAAAACAAAACAAAAAAACAAAAACAAAGAGAAAACCTATCTTTGTTATATTAGATGAAGCTAAGTGCCTAGAGAACTAGGCAAGGAAGGGGGATAAAGAATACAGGAAGAGGTGTGATTCAATTTTTAAAAAGGTAGTCAGGGGCAGGGAGGGGGCACCTGGGTGGCTCAGTCAGTTGGGCATCTGACTCTTGATTTTGGCTCAGGCCATGATCTTGGAGTTCTGGGATCGAGCCTCACATCAGGTTCCATGCTCAGGAGGGAGTATGCTTGCATTACCTCTCTCTCTCTCTCTCCTTCTGCCCCTCCCCCTGCTCTCTAGTACACACACACACACTCTCTCTCTCTCTCTCTCTCTAAAAATAAATACATAAATCTTTTTTTAAATTTTTTATTTATTTATGATAGTCACACACAGAGAGAGAGAGAGATAGACAGAGACATAGGCAGAGGGAGAAGCAGGCTCCATGCACCGGGAGCCCGACGTGGGATTTGATCCTGGGTCTCCAGGATCGCGCCCTGGGCCAAAAGCAGGCGCCAAACCGCTGCGCCACCCAGGGATCCCTAAATACATAAATCTTTAAAAAAAGAAGGTAGTCAGGGGGAAAAGGCTACATTTAAACAGAGCCCTAAAGTAGGTGAGTGCATAAGCCCCACCTTTGCTCTTGAGGCAGAAGCACTGAATGTAGAGGAAGGCTATGTAAAGACCATGAAGAAGGAATGTGCCTGTTATGTGCTCCAGGAACTAGACAAAGTTGGTTTGGCAGGATGAGGTGGGGGCAGCTAGCAGAAAAATAAGGCACAGATTGAAAGGAGAGTGGACAGTTAAAGATGTGTGTATAAGGCTTTGCATGTATACAAAGGGCCATGGCCTTTACCCTTCTGGAGAGGGCGTGCCCTATCTGCCCCTGCAGATCCCCTTACCAGATCCCCTTTCCACCTTTCCCCTTTCTTCCTTGGGAGGTAGAATTATAGAATACACCACCCTGGATCCTTTGCTCTGTGGCCTTCATTTGGATCTGGCCAATTGGAAGGATGCACTGGCAGGAGTGGAGAAATAAGAACCTCCATTCTGATCATGTGTGGCTACAGCTCCCTTTGGGTACCCTTGTTCCATGGCTCTAGCTCTCAACGTGTCTTGGTGAAAATGGTATTTCCCTTTTCCCTGTTCAGACCTGGGCAAGAAAAGATTTCCAGCTGTTGCCAGCCCCTGCTTGTTTCAATGCCCTTTGTTTTCCTTAATTTCATCAATTCTTCTAGTCTCTTCATTAAACTCTATTCAGTTAAATACATTGTGAAATCTCTTCTACAATTTTATTATTTATTTACTTTTTTTTTGAAAGAGAGAGAGTGAGCTAGAGCTTTAGTGGTGGGGGAGGGGCAGAAGGAGAGAGAGAATCTCAAGCAGGTTCCACACCCAGCACAGAGCCTGACACAGGGTTTGGTCTCACGACCCTGAGATCATGATCTGAGCTGAAATTAAGAGTCAGATAATGCTTAACCAAGCCACCCAGGCACCCTCAAACAATCTTTTCTACTCTGCCAAAACCTGTACAGAATCAAACAGAAAGCCACTGGAGGAGGGTTTTAGGCAGAGCAGTAATATGACCTACCTTATGTTTTATTTTTTATTTTTAAAAAAATTTTTTTAATTTTTTATTTTTTTATGATAGTCACACACAGAGAGAGAGAGGCAGAGACACAGGCAGAGGTAGAAGCAGGCCCCATGCACTGGGAGCCCAATGTGGGATTCGATCCAGGGTCTCCAGGATCGCGCCCTGGGCCAAAGGCAGGCGCTAAACCACTGAGCCACCCAGGGATCCCTTAAACTTTTTTTTATTTATTTATGATAGTCACACACACACACACACACACACACACACACACAGAGATAGAGGCAGAGACACAGGCAGAGGGAGAAGCAGGCTCCATGCACCGGGAGCCCGATGTGGGACTCGATCCTGGGTCTCTAGGATCGCGCCCTGGGCCAAAGGCAGGCGCCAAACCACTGCGCCACCCAGGGATCCCCTACCTTATGTTTTAAAAGGATAATGTTTTGGCTACTATTTTGAAAACTGACTCTAAGGAGACAAGCATATAAGCAGGAAGATCAAATGATTTAATAGACTAACAATCCAGACAAAAGAGGATGGTGTCTTGGGCCAGGATGGTAGCAGTAGAGGTAGAAGAAGTGTTCAGATTCGGAATATATTTTGAAGGTATATCCAACAGAAGTTGCAGACAGATCAAATGCAGGTGTGATAAATGTAAATGAGTCCAAAGTGACTTCTTTGGCTTGTGTTTCATTTCATATTCTATTCTTCTTGGTGCTTATGCACACAATCACTTTGTATTATGGTCTACAATGCATCACATGTCTGCTATTCTGTTTACTAGGAAAAAGTGCCACTTAAAGTAAAAAGAGTTTCCATGGACCCTGTACCTTACTCAATCACGAGTATCCTCTTAGGACTAGCTGTGATTACAGGAATTGATTGAGATTGGTTCTTAAGAAATATTATAGAATATATGGACCCAAAGACTTGTTTTCTTCCAAATATTCATTTTTGAAGTCAATGCATTCTAATGATTCAGGAAAAAATGTTTTTTGAACTTTTGTTTTAATAATGCTCTTTACGACCATGTTCTCGTACATGAAAGCAATAATATGTGGTCACAGAAAAATATTAAAGACATAGAAAGATACATTATTTTATTAAGTGAAAAAAATGTTACAAAACAGTATGTAAAGTTTGTTCTTGTTTTTGGAAAAACAATATATGTATATTGCATATATGTGCTAGACTGATTGCAGTTCATACCACCCTATATCTTAGTCCACTGATAATGCCCTCCTATACTGACTATGGCCTTACTTTGGCCAAAAGAAGAGAAGCAAATATTACTCAAGCAAGGACTTTGAAAAGTTCTTGTTTATTGGGACATGCTCTTCTTGGGGCACTCCAAAAATCATGTGACTAAGCCTGAGCTAGCATGCTAAATGATGAGAGGCAGCATAGGGAGAGACTAATGTCATCCTAGCCTTCCCAGATGAGGCTTTCACACACTAGCCAGCCCCAGTACCCACCAGCTGACCACAGACACATGAAATCAGCCAAGCCTGGCTCAGACCGGAAGAACTATATAGTTGAACCCAACCCAGATATCCAATCTACAAAATCATGATCTGTTATGGACCAAATGTTTGTGACTCCCCATTCCTATGTTGACATTTTAAGCCCCAATATGACTGTACTTGGATATAGGGCCTTTACCAAAGTAAATTAAGGTCAAATGAAGTCATGAAGGTGTGACTAATTCAATAGAAAGACATCAGAGAGCTTATAAAAAGAGACACCACAGATCACTCCTGTATTGTCTCCCCTCTGTGTGTGTGTATGTATGAATGTGTGTGTGTGCATGCACACATGCACATACATCAAGAAAAGGCCAAAAGTAAACAGAAAGAAGGTAGCTATCTATAAGACAAGAAGAGAGCTCTCACCAGCAACAACCCATAAGCTGGTACCTTGATCTCAGACTTAGCGCCTCAAGAATTGTGAGAAAATAAATTTCTGTTATTTAAGCCACTGAGTCTGTGGTGTTTTATTATAGCAGCCAGAGCTGACTAATACATGATCTAAACGCATGGTTGTTATTTTAAGTCACAACATTTGGGATAGTTTGTTACATATCAAAAGCCATTGGATATTCATATGTAGTTGATTTATATATACACATAAAACTTAAAAATAATTGGAAAACAGCCCTGAATATTTCTCTGAGTGGTGGTGAGATGATGTGTGATTTCCATTATTCTCTTCTTTTAGTTTATTTTTCTCTTTTTTTGCAATAAACACATTTTGCAGTAAAACATATAAAAATATTATTAAAGTAAAGCAATATGAAAGGCCAACTTTTGAAGCAGCAATGGAAATTAAGGATGAGAAAAAGGCAGTCTAAAGCTGAAATAAAACTTCTTCTTCTAAAACAATACTATTAAGAATGGCCATAAAGAAGATCTCAAAAGGCTCTGCCATATGGCTATATCTGATCCTGTCACAGGACACAGAAATAAACAAGCCAATTGCCCTTAGGGAAGACAATCAAGCCCTCCACCTTGCCCATCTCAGCACCCTTGATGCCCAAGAGATTCTGTGTCTTCTTAAAGAACCAGGCCAAGGAAGAGAGGGTGGGCAGAAACATGTATTCTGTTACATAGTTTCTTTTGCTTGGATAGCTTTTCCTCAAATGAAAGTTAACCAGAAGGAATCAGTGTAATACACCACATCAACAAAACGGAGGATAAAAATCATATGGTTGTCTCAAAAGATGCAGAAAAAGCATATGAAAAGATTCAACATCAAATCAGAAAAAAGTCTCAATGAAGTGGCGTTAGAGGGAACATACCTCAACATGATAAAGGCCATACTGAAAACCCTTAGCTAATATCATACTCAATGGTGAAAACCTGAGAGTTTTCCCTCTAAGGTCAGGCACAAGACAGGGATGCCCACACCACTTTTATTCAACATAGTACTGTAAGTCTTAGATATACCAATCAGGTAAGAAAAAGAAATGAGGGATCCATATTGGTAAAGAAGAAGTTAAGTTGTCACTATTTGCAGATGACTTAATACTATACATAGAATACTAAAGACTCCCCTCAAAAACTACTAGAAGTAATAAACAATTTCAGTAAAGTAACAGGATACCAAATTAATACCCAATGTAATCTATACATTCAACGAAGTAGCAGAAAGAGAAATTTAAAAAACATACACTGACAGTTGTACCAAAAAGAATAAAATACCAAGGAATAAACTTAACTCAAAATGGGAGATGCCTGGATGGCTCAGGCAGTTAAGAATCTGACAATTGATTTCAGCTCAGGACATGATCTCAAGGTCATGGGACTGAGACCTGCATTGGGCTCCATGCTCAGCAGGGGTCTGCTTGAGATTCTCTCCCTCTCTCTCTTCCTTTTCCCCTCCCCCTGCTCATTCATTCTCTCTCTCAAATAAATAAATCTTTAAAAAAATAACTAAAAAGGTGAAATACCTGTACTCTGAAAACTAAAAAATACTGATGAAAGACACTAAAGATGACACAAATAGAAAGATATTCCATGCTTATGGATTAGAAGAATTAATATCATTAAGATGTCCATATTACTCAAAGTAATCTACAGATTCAATCCAATCTCTATCAAAATACCAACAGTAGTTTTCATAAAACTAGAACACATTATACTAAAATTTGTATGGAACCACAGATGACCCTGAATAACCAAAGCAATCCTAAGAAAGAAGAACAAAGGTGGAGGCATCACAATACGATTTCAAGATATGCTACAAAGTTGTAATAATCAAAATAGTATTTTACTGGTACAGAAAGAGATATATAAATCAATAAACAGAAAGGAGACTCCAGAAATAAATACACAATTGTATGGTCAGTTAATCCATGACAAACGAGGCAAGAATATACAATCAGGGGAAAAGAGAGTGTTTTCAATAAATGTGCTAGGAAACTGGACAGCTACATGTAAAAAGAATGAAACTGTACTATTAACACCATACACAAAAATAAACTCAAAATGGATTGAAGACCTAAATGTGAGATCTGAAACTATAAAAATCCTAGAAGAGAACACAGGCAGTAATTTCCCCGCTATCAGCCATAGCAACATTTTTCTCGATATTTCCTCTAAAACAAGGAAACAACAGCAAAAATAAACTATCAGGACTACAGCAAAATCAAAAGCTTTTACACTGCAAAGGAAAAACCACTAACAAAACAAATAGACAACCTACTGAATGAGAGGAGATATTTATAAGTGATCTATTCAATAAGTGGCTAACATAAAAAATATAGAACTAACTTAAACAACTCGATACCAAGAAAAGCAAACAATCCAATTGAATATGGGCAGAAGATTTAAATGGACATTTTTCCAAAGAAGGTGTTCAGATGGCCAACAGACACATAAAAAGATGTGCAACCTCACTATTCATCAGGGAAATCAAATAAAAACCACAATGACTTATCACTTATGCCAGTTAGAATGGATGAATTATCAAAATGACAAGAAACAACAAGTGTCGGTGAGGATGTGGAGAAGAAGGAACCCTCTTGCTATTCATTCCCTATTGGTGGGAATGCAAACTGGTGCAGCCACTCTGGAAAACAGTACAGAGGTTCTTCAAAAAATTAAAAATAGAAATACCATAGGATCCAATAATTCCACTATTGAATATTTACACAAAGAAAATGAAAACACTAATTTGAAAAGTTATATGCACCCTTGGGACACCTGGGTGGCTCAGTGGTTGAGCATCTGCCTTTGGCTCAGGGAGTAATCCTGGAATCCCAGGATCAAGTCCCACATCAGGCTTCCTGCATGGAGCCTGCTTCTCCCTCTGCCTATGTCTCTGCCTCTCTCCTGTATCTCTCATGAATGAATGAATGAATGAATGAGTGAATTCTTTTTTTAAAAAAGAAAAGTTATATGCACCCTTATGTCTATTGTAGCATTATTTACAACAGCCAAGTTACAGAAGCAACCTAAGTGTCTATCAATAGAAAAATAGGCAAGGAAAATTTGGTGTACACACACACACACACATCCCTCTGGAATATAAAGACAACATGGAGGGACCTGGAGGGTAGTATTCTAAGTGAAATAAGTCAGAGTAAGTCAAATACCATATGATTCCACTCAAGTCGAATCCTAAAAAGACGAGTAAACAAAAGCAGAATCAGACCTATAAATACCGAGAACTGATGGTTGCCAGAGGGGAAGGGGTGGGGAGAGGGTGATACTGGCTTCCAGTTATGAAATGAATAAATCACAGGAATAAAAGGCACAGGATAAGGAATAGTCAATGATACTGCAATAGCGATGTGACTACACTTGTGGTGAACATAGCATGATGTATAAATTTGTCAAATTAGTAAGTTGCACACCTGAAACTAATATAACATTGTAGGCCAACTATACTCAAATAAAAAAAATAAATTTTAAAAAATGTTTGAAAGAATCAAAGAAATTTGAACATTGCCTGGAACAATATTTTAAATAATAATTTTGGTAGGTGTGAAAAAATTGTTAAGGGTATAGATCTCATGTTAAATATTCTTAAAATGTTTAAACAAATGTATTTTACACATTTTAAAATAAAAAATTTCATGAAATAAAGATATTTAAATAGTTTTAAAAATAGCTAAGCCACAGATTAGGAGATAATATTCCCAAACATATTCCCCAAAACATGTATCAGGTAAAAACTGGTAACTAGGGCACACAAAAGAACTTCCTAGAACTGAGTAACAAAAATGACAACTCAATGAGAAAAATGAGTAAAAATTTAACCAGCTACTTCACAAAAGAAGATATATGAATGGCCAATAAACACATTTAAAGATGCTCCACATTAGTTGTAAAAAATGCAAATTGAACCCCAAGGAATTATCCACCTTAATGGTTAAAATTAATAAGCCTGACAATACCAAATTGGTAAGGACATGGAGCAGCTCAAACTCTCAAACATTGTTGATGACAGTGCAAAATGGTAAACTACTTTGGTAAAAGTTTTACCAGTTGCTTATGAAACTAAACACTTGCTCTCTGACCCAGCAGTTCCACTCCTAGCTATTTACCTAAGTGAAACAAATGTCCACAAAAACACTTTTACATGGACATTCATAGCTTTATTTGTAATATTCCAAACTGTAAATTGCCCAGGTGTCTATCCATAAAATAATGGATTTATTCATGGTATGAATTTCCAAAGCAGGCAAAACTCATCTATGGTGGCACAAAATCAAAGCAGTGGTTTTCACTGGGATGTGTATGAAGGGTTTGACTGGAAAGGAGTAGGAAGTTACTTTCTGCAATGATGGTAATATTCTCTATCTTGATAGAGGTTTGGGTTACATAGGTATATGCATTTGTCAAAACTCAAGTGTATGTTTAATATTTTAACATCTATATATGTAAATTTTATCTTAAAATTAAAAATCCATGAACAAAAAATGTAATTAGTTAATGAATAAACCTGGGCAAGGAATACTAGGAACAGTAGAAGGAGCAGCAGGTCTGAGGCACAGAGATACAAAACTATAGACTAGGTTTGGAGAACTACAAGGATGTTGTCCAATAGCCAAAGAATCTGGCACTGCCCATGTTTACAGCTCTCCTCAAGAGAAAATTACTTTTCATGATCTCCAATGTAAAATAAATACTGATAGGTTTGTAACAATTCTAAGGGAAAGATGCAAACTTTCAATGCACAAAAATGCCTTCTGACACTTCTAAATAAGCCTCTATCATTCTCTTTGAACTAGTATGGACTTAAGATCTTGAATAATAGTTCTGTTCTCCATGCCAAACCCCAGTATCATCTGAGAGGGCTTCCATATCCATTCGGATCTTCTATCCAATTTCCTACTAACCAAGTTTATTGATTTCCTGGGTACTCAACCCAGGAAACTCAACTTGTCTACTATGGCCCCAAATTAGACCTTGCCACATATAAAACTGTAATAACCCTCAAGTCTATTTTTTAAAAACAACCATTTATTTTTATTATTATTTCTCTTAAGCAACCTCCATGCCCAATATGGAGTACAAACTCATAACCCTGAGATCAAGAACTGCATGTTGTACTGACTGAGCTGGCCAGGCACCCCGACCCTCAAGTCTTAAATACCCCCTGAAACCTTCTCAAAAATAGTATCTCTTGTTTTCTTCCTACTTCTCCGATCATATCTTTCCAGTTTCTTTTGCAGACCTCACTAGCTCAGTTTATACCCAAAAGTGTCAAAGCCAAATTATTTTGTGCTTGGCTCTACTTGTCACTATACACATGCTCCTGATATGGTCTCTCCCATGCTCATTGCTTCCCCACCATATATGTTGATGACTCTCAAATGTCTATTGTTAGCTTAGACCTTTCTCCTGAGCTCCATACTAGTACATAAGCTGCCTAATGAACACTCTACCTAGAAGTCCTAGAGGGTCCTCAAATTTACTATCTCAAAGAGATCTGTCTTTCAGCAAATTCCTCTCACCATTTTTGTGTTCCTCAACCTGGTAATGGCATCATAATCATAAAAATGAAAGTCATAATTTATTCTTATGTTCCCTTAACTAACCCTCCCCATCAAGGGCTATGTCTTGCCACTTCTACCATCTTTTTTGGTTTTTCATGTATAATACACTTTATTTTTAAAAATGTCTCCAGCTTTATTAAGGTATAATTGACAAATAAAAATTGCATATTTAAGGTGTACAATGTGATGTTTTCATATACATATACATTGTGAAATGATCATCACAATCAAGCAACAAACATATCCATCACCTCACATAGTTGTGTGTGTGTGTGTTTGTATTGAGAACACTTAATATCTATTCTCTTGTATGCTAGTGGTTACCAGTTGCTGAGAGGTGGGGGAAATGGGGAGAGGTAGATCAAAGGGCAACAAACTTTCAGCTATGAGTAATTTCTGGGAGTCTAAAGTACAGCATGGTGATTATAGCTCATAATACTTCAAGTATACGCAATATACTTAAAGGTTGCTAAGTTAATAGATCTGAAATGTTTTCACACAGAAAAGAAATAGTAATTATATAACATGATGAAGGTATTAGCTAACACTATAGTGGTAATCATTTTATAATTTATTAAGTGTATCAAATCAATACATTCTATACCTTAACCTTACACAAAGTTATGTCAATTATATTTCAATAAAACTGGAAAAATCTACCCTCTTAGCCAATTCCAAGTGTTCAATATAGTTATTAACTAGAATCACCATGCTATATATTAGATCTCCAGATCTCTTATTCATCCTGCATAACGGAAATTTTGTACCCTTTGACCAATATTTCCCCCTTTTCCCCCACCCCTATGTCTCTGATGACCACTGTCCTACTACTCTCTGCTTTTAGGAGGTTCTTTAGACTCCATATATAAGTAAGATTATGCAGTATTTGTCACTATGTGCCTGATTTGTTTAACTTAGGATAATGTCCATTTCTAACATCTTCATCTTTTTCACACCTATTCATTCTCCCTGCAAAATTCCACTCAATTTCTTTAAAAAAATAGGCTCCATGCCCAGCATGGAACCCAGTACAGGGCTTGAACTCACAACCCTGAGATCAAAAGTCAAATACTTAACCAACTGAGCCACTCAGGTGCCCCTCACTTAATTTCTCATCTTGAAACTTGGGGAGTAGAAGTATGTGTGGCTGTGTGTGTGTGTGTGTGTGTGTGTGCGCGCGCGCGCACGCACGTGAGCATAGAGTCTCATGGTACTCATCTAGTAACCTAGGCATTCTCATCTGTGACTAAACATTAGAATCACATAAGGAATTCACATAATTCTGATTGAATTGCTCTTAAATGAGATCCTGGCATGATACGGTAAGATTCAATGTGCAGCCAAGGATGAAAGTCATTGGTCAACTATTCAATGATCCTTTATCTTCTGCAGAATAAAGGTCCCCTTCCCACCTCAACTATATTTCCAAATAAATATCATGCTGCATCAGTCCATGAAAACTTATTCAGTGGCCACATTAAACTATGTGCAATCTCCCAACCTTGTGTTTGCATTATTGCTTCCACCCTATTTTCCCTCCTCCCCCAGTGAATACTCACCTTTCAAGTCTTAGTAAAATGTTAGCTCTTACAAAGTTTCTCTGATTCCCTCCCTTCTGTTACCCCTGGCTGGAATGTACCCTTTCCCTCTAATATGCTCCACTGCAGTTGTATAGATTTCTATCACAGCAACTAAACTAGTTTATTCACTTGCTTGCTTACATGTCTGTCTCCTCCTTTTTCAACTGTGACATTTTCAGGTCAAACCTCATGTCTTAGCTATCCTTATAATCCCAGAACCCAGGGCATAATAGTTGGATGATACAAACTAATTCAATAAATAAAACACCAATTAGCATTGTAAAGATAATCTAATCATTTCCGATTTCCCTGTGTCATTGGTCTGTAGATAAATTGTCAGTTGATAATGTTAAGAAAATGTTTTCTTCTTTACCTTTAATTGTCTCCAGTGACTACAATATTACCACTTTCCTGGCGTGGAATTTCCAGTTACATGATTCTTCAAAATGATGTCTGAGCCCTGTCATAGGGAAACAAGAACAGTAGCAGAAAAGCCCCAGTGTTCTGAGTCTGAATCCACACTCCTCTCCTAAGAACTGTACAGCCACAGGCAAATTTCTTCAATGTTCTGAAGTTCAATTTCATCCTTCAGGAGTACCATGAGGCAAAAAACATGTCTACCTTGTTGTTACCACAAACTCATTCAGTGCCAGGCACCTGATACAGGCTTTAAAAATGACAATAATAAGGATGATGTTTAAGAGTTATTATTAGGAAGAGATCATGTAATTGTATATGTATAGTTCTTAGAAGAGGATTCATCATATAAGATATTTAATAAATGGCAACTCTTATATTGTATCTTCAGCTCAATTGTTCATTAGTTCCATACTGTCAAGTGATACATTCACCTATCCCCAAATACAGCCTAACTTGATATAACTCGCCTTTTGGGCCTACACCCTCCAGCATATGCTGTATTACACGTGATTAATAGAGCACATTGCATAGTCAGTATGAAATTTTAGATGTTTACATTAAGCAAAGAACAGGTTCAACTGGTCACATATTTAATACCAATATTGAAAAGTGAAATCATTTTGAAAAACATTTTTAAATAAGGTCTCATGTCAAAAGAAAGGATTGATATACCTGGCTGTCATTAAATCATTTATCGCAGAACTTTATGTTGCAAAATTTTCTGTTGGATCATTGCAGGTGTAATGTTGGAGGTGTCCTATATTTTCTATTCATTGGTTATTTTTAATAATTCCAAGTGTTCAATATAGTTTTGAGATAGTTGAGATAGAGTATGGATATGAAATGTTGAGATAGAGTATGGATCTATCCATACTCTACATACATATCTCTTGAAATGTTGAGATAGAGTATGGATACTTCGCTTATCTTAATGCAGTCAAACATTAAGGTGAAAAGCTTTACTAAGGTACTTCATTAAACTAGTCTTTGGGGGGAATTCACGGACTCTGAAAGACTCAACTTGCTAAACCTCCAGTGGCTTACAAGATTTTACTTTCTTGCTGATAAAAGACAGTGGGACACAATGAACTTTTAAAACTTTACTCTTTAGGGGCACCTGGGTGGTTCAGTGGTTGAGTGTCTGCCTTTGGCTCTGGTTGTGATCCCGGGGTCCTGAGATTGAGTCCCATATCAGGCTCCCTATGGGGAGCCTGCCTCTCCCTCTGCCTATGTCTCTGCCTCTTTCTGTCTCTGTCATGAATAAATAAATAAAATCTGTTAAAAATGTTTTTTTATTTCATGAATTGTTTTTTATTTTTTTATTGAAGTTCGATTTGCCAACATAGAACACTCAGTGCTCATCCTGTCAGGTGCACTCCTCAGTGCCCGTCACCCAGTCACTCCATCCCCCCACCCACCTCCCCTTCCACTACTCCTTGTTCATTTCCCAGAGTTAGGGGTCTCTCATGTTCTGTCACCTTCTCTGATTTTTCCCACTCATTTTTCCTCCTTTCTCCTATAATCCCTTTTGCTATTTCTTATATTCCCCATATGAGTGAAACCATATAAAAATGTTTAAAATTTACATTTTATACTTAAGAATAAGAGAGAGCTTATTTATACTTGCACAGAAGTGCAAGTGTATAGATGTAAATGGGACATGTGGATGGAACAGATGACATCTGGAGACTATATTTATTTCCTATTACCAAACTGTCTTGAAATCAAAGAAATCACCTATTCTAAAGAATCCTAGAACTATTTGGTGGAAATTACGTTAGAATTTTTTAAGATATTCAAGGATTTATGAGTGAATCATGGAATCATGTTGTGAGTGTCTATGACTGTCACTGAACTGTAATCCTCAGAATATGCTAAGCTACCATTTTACCCATTGAGATGGCATAATTTTAAGAGGATGTGCCTAAAATGAAAGCAAACTACTCATTCAAAGGCATCCTTAGAAGATTGGCATTGAGTATACAAATGCCAGGATCAATCTGAATTTCAGATGATTTAATGTAATTCTGGAAATATCTGGGTCCACCTAAGTTACTCTCTGCCATAAAAATACTAAACAGAAATTAGCCATAAAAATACTTAACAAAACCTTCATCAGTGATATGAAGCTGAGACAGCAGTGATCCAAAATTTGAAGGAGACCCCATTATTCTCAACAATGGCTTTACTGTATTTCAAATTAATTCTCTTTTTATTTTAATTCCAGTATAGTTAACATACAGTGTTACATTAGTTTCAGGAATATCAAATTAATTTTCTTTGAATTAGTTAACAATTGTTCAATCTGGCTCTATGCCTAGTTTATGTGCTTCAGTGTAACTATTTTTTAAATTTTTGGCACCCCCACAGAATGCCATTACTACTACTACTATTACTACTACTACTATTACTGCTGCTGCTACTACTACTACTATTACTACTACTAGATTTAGTTAATGGCTTGTAATAGGTAGTGCTCCATATATTTTCACCTATATTATCTTATTAATATAGTGCTTAGAGATGGGTAAAATACCTCAGTTTTTCAAATGAGAGTATTGAGACTCAGAGGGTTTAATGGATGCTCAGAGTGACATAGTCAAGACAAAGATATGAACAATCAATTCACATCTGTGCACATACTGCATTTCTCCATCTAGAATGGATGATGCATGGATGGATGGATGGATGGATGGATGGATGGATGGATGGTGGGTGGATGCGTGGATGGACAGATCAAATCATTGACCTAACGTAGTGGTGTTTTTGCCATGTGACGGTGTGGTAGGCAAAACAATGGCCACCAAAGATGTACATGCCCTAATCCCAGAAATCTGTGAATATGCTGCCTTACATAATCACAGATGTGATTAAGGATCTTGAGATGGGGTAATCATCCTGGATTATCTTGGTGAGCTCAAAAGTCCTTATAAGAAAGGTGGCAGAAGAGTCAGAAAAGAAAATATGATAAAAGAAGCAGAGGTCAGAGTATGATTGCTGAGGGATTCAGGTAACCTCTAGAGGCTGGAGGAAAAAAAAGGAAATAAATTCTCTCCTGGAGCTCCCAAAAGGAACAAAACTCTGCCAACACCTTGATTTTAGCCTAGTTAGAACCATTTTGAACTTCTAACCTTCAGAACTATAGGATTATAAATTTGTGGTATAATATCAGGGTTTATGGTAATCTGCTAGAGTGGTAATATGAAACTAATAGAAATAAAATGGAATAAGATAAATAACACAACAACCATCTTTTAAAAATCTCTCGATCTTAAATCTACAGCAAAAATATCTGGTTTATAAAATTTTTAGTGACATCACCCAAACTGTCTCCTCTCTCACATCCATGATCTTTCTTTCTCTTCTGTTTCTCCATGTCAGATTAACAGAATATCTTAGGTTGATTCTTCTACAAACACTATACGAATATTAAACAGAAGGGTAGCACAAGCTGAAATATAATATCTATAGACTAAATTTAACCTTACTGTTAGCTTTCCCCCCCACTAAACCCTTACCATGACACTGGTCAACCATTTTCTGCCTAACTCACCTTCAATTATCCATCTATGGGCCTTTGGACATAAGCATTTCACCACTGAGAATGCCTCTCAGATCCTCTCTGCTTAAATTATACCAAGTTTTCAAGGATCCTTGTCAAATTTGAGTCCCACTTCATCCATCCTGTCTTTCCTGAACACCAGAATAGTTCTTTGTGAACTCCTGTTTCTCTCAAATATATTGACTGATATGTCAAGCACTCTGTGCCAATAAAATGTCCACTCTGACATAGATAATTTATCTCGAATATTTGTTTCTTCTCTCCAGTCTACAGACTCTTTGAGGAAGGTGGAGGGTACTTATATCACATTAAAAGTGGTTCCTGCTTTTCATTTTATGACTCTCTAAACTTCATTCTTCTCAATTGTCAGAATGAGGACTTGTATACAGGTCTCCATGGCTTTCTGTGTGGAATAAAAGATACGGTGTATGTAGAATTTCTTAGGATAGGCTCAGCAGAGACAATCCATATTTATTAGATTTTTATCTCCTCCCTGTTTGTAACAAATGATTACTGAATATCTGCTGACTTGTAATCATAATATGTTCATCATTCTTACTAGGGTCCATCCAGATTTTTTAGAATAACTTGGACCAAAATTATTAAAGCCATTTCTGATCCTATTGGATAAAATTATTTAAAAAAAATGTCACCACAATCCTGCAGCAAGTTATGTACCTGGAGAAAAATTTGAAGGCAAATTTTGAACTGTCCTTGGGAGGATTCTGAATAATGCTGTACCTTTCTGTTCTACTCCTGATGTAGCAGTTCAATAGTTTTATAGCTCTGGTTTCAAAGAACAGACAGGACACACAGAGGACATCACACTTGACTCTCCAATTTCCAGTTTGGCACATGCCATAGTATACTTTGAAAGAACTTCTTGGCCTTGAGATTAATTGTATTTACCAAATAGTCTCTAAAAGCACTGTATTTCAGCCCCAGATTTTCTTCTAATTCCCTCCCTCTTGTCTCCTTACTCTTTATTTGAAGGTGCCCAAATTGGAACAAAACTGTAAACGTTTTAAAACTGTAAAAACTTTGGGCAGCCTGGGTGGCTCAGTGGTTTAGCGCCACCTTCAGCCCAGGGTGTGTGATCCTGGAGACCTGGGATCAAGTCCCACATCGGGCTCCCTGCATGGAACCTGTTTCTCCCTCTGTCTGTGTCTCTGCCTCATTCTCTCTCTCTCTCTCTCTCTCTCTCTCTCTTTAATGAATAAATAAATAAAATATTTTTAAAAATAAATAAAACTGTAAAATTTTTAAGCAAATCTATCAATGGTAATAGCTCTGCTTTGTCTCCAGGGCCCATCCACACTCTTCATGAAATAAAACTGCTGCTCTAGGAACCAGTAGAGTGGTCTGAAACAATTTGTCCAACTCTTACCCCCCTAAAATTTAAATGTATCTCAAAAGTCAAACATGATGTTTATCAATTCCTCTTACGTTGGAATTTGCATGACCTGTTCTAAATTATTACTGAAAAGTTTTGGTGTGCTTTTTAAAAATCAGAATTCTTTTCTTAGATTGGCTGCAAAAAGATAATAAATGTGTGGGGGTTTTTTTGGCAGTATGCTTAACCCAGGAACATCATATTTTACATCATGCAATGTTCTGGTAGAGATTAGAGATCCTGTTATCCATTTGGCTCATCATCTAAACACATCTAGTTTAGATAATTAAAGGCATTAGCTTTATTTTTTTCTCCTTGAAATGCTCAATACAAAATGCTAATATTATGTTTCCTGGGGTCAGTATATAACCTCTTTGCCCTATCAGTCTCCCGTGTTCTCTTAGCACTGCCAAGGATTCCAGGGATTCTTGAAAGGAATATTAATACGGACTTAATTGATTGGTAACATAATTAAACCATTAATTCCAGCACAAGTGTGAAGAATAGACAACCAAACTTTAATAATGAGCTTCCAAAAGGATGTAAGACAAATGCTCTCGTGTGTATTGTAAATTCTCCTTTCAGTACAAAGAAGTGCTGTAGACAAAAGACCTTCTGATCACTGCCCGTAGAATAATTGGACCACATAGCTCAATGGCGATGAGTTAAGAGTGTAAACTTAAAAATTAAATAAAATGATAATAATAAAATTAGAGAATCATGTTGATGCCAATTTGTTAGCCTATCAGGTTTTTCTGACACTTCTGTAAATTACTCTCGAGGATATTTTGGGATAGATGTTAAATCCGCTCTGTAGGCAGTTTAGAAAAAAAAGCCAAATTACTAAAAATACTCCACCACCCCCCATACCAAATTTAGGCACCATCGCCATATTCAATCATCCACAAAAGCCACATAATTGACTGATTCACTTCCTTGATGTACATATGTTGAATAAAGTCTATCTGCTTATATATTTCAAATAGTCTGCACTTACCCACATAGGGCCACGTTCCACACCCACACACACAGATTTCAGTGTAGGCTCCTTAAACCAGACTGAGGAGGTTCATGACTAAATCAGAATTGTAGAAAATGTTAATCAATATTTTCTCAATATTTTATTTCCATATGATTTTTTTTCCTTTAACTTTTGGCATCAAATGAGTTTTGTCTGCTGGCTTGCACCAACGTAGCCCACAACATACTGAGCGTTGAATTACAAAACACAAATGCCCAATTCTACTGTTTCCTGATAGGTATGTGATGGTCTTACATAATAAATGCAATTATTCTACTCAGGTGAAAAAATCCTCTAGGTTAAGAGCTGTAGAACTTCTTATGTCATCACTCTGCTCAGAGTCAGACCACAAAGCACCAGCTTGAAGCAAATGTGATTCCACTGGAGAGAGAGTAAACCCCACCACTGTATGATTGGGTAGGCATTCTGTGGTAAACAGGAATGGCTCAGCATTATCTGAGATCTATGGTAATTATAATAGCTGTTCATAGTAACAGCATTTATTGAATATTTACCAGGCCTTTTTTTTTAAGCACCGACTTAGGCTATACTCTCACAGAGACAGTCCAAGGCTGAAGTCATGTGCAATAGTTTTACTGGAGATTCTCTTGTTGCCAACTCCTGTGAGGGGGTGAAGGAAACAGGATGGGGCAGCAAGAGAATCTGAGCATGGCAGCTAGACAGAGGGCACAGCCAGTGCCACAGGGAGCTTGGAGACTGGATGGCCCTTGAAAGTTGACCTGAATGGAGGCAAGAGGACCAAACAAAACTCAACTACTTTTGGTCTTGTACTGAACCTCAAGATGGGGCACAACCTTGTTAAATGCAGTTCCTTTCAGGTGAGGACAAGCCCTAAAGGACTAATCTGGGAGCCATCAGTGGCCAACTCCTACCAGCTTTAAGGAGTGCCTCGGTCCTAAAGCAGCTATCTGTGTGGTAACCCACAGCAGCTGCCTTCTGTGTCTTCTATGCACTATCTCACCCAGTCCTCACCACCATCCTAAAAGCAGACACTCTTCTTTCCCCACTTTACAGATGAGGAAACTGAAACTCAATTATTGGTAATTTAGGGAGCTGGGACCTTAGCCCAATTCAACCCTTTAGTCCCCACCCTCTGAAGGCAGGGTATAGCATTCTACTACCCTCAATTAATGTCTGCTGAATTTACTTAAGAAGACAAATAAGGAAGTAATTGATTATTTCAACTTTATAACTTAAGTAAAACGTCTAGCTTTGGGAAAGGAACTAAAATCCACTGGTATCATAAAACTTATTTTAAGAATCACAAATCATCATTTGGTGCTTCTGTTTCCCTGCCAACTAAAGCTCCAACTTGAGTTAAAGCTGGCTGTGGGTATGAAGAGGCTCATTATATAATTCTTCCTACTTTAGTAGAAGTTTAAATATTTTCAAATGACTGCTTTTTAATTTAAAAAGTCACAAGAACCAGAGTGGTTTATAGGTGAGTTCTATCTGATATTAAGGAGGGAAAGTTAATTTCAATGTAACCTGAAGGATTGCAGCTGAATAGAAAAAGATGAAAAGCTCTCTAATACATTTTGTGAAGCCAACAAAACCTTAATGCTAAATGTGATAACAGTAGTTAAAAGTACAGCCTAACATCTTATGAATAGACATAATGCATTCAAAATAAAATATTAGGGAATAAAGTCAGAAGAATAGCACATTATGTCCAGGTAGAGCTTATTCTAAATGGAAGGATGGGAAAATTTTCATAAAAGATATAAACAGAATCCATTCTTTCAAAAAGTGAAGTAGGAAAGCCTCATGATTATATCAATAAATGCTAATCATTTGGTAAAACTCAGAGCCTTATTAATAAAAGTGGCACATTGAACAGGAATAAAAGGAAACTACTTATGGTAGACTTTTTTTTTTTTACCAAAACCAACAACAAATATATACTAAATGATAGTCACTGAAACAATTGACATTAGAAATTAGGAAATAAGAACACTTGTCACTGGGAACACTACTTTTGCAACCTGTGCTAGTTGCCAAGGTTTGCTGTAACAATGTCCCACAAACAACATAAACAAAATAACAGAAATGTATTGTCTCACAGTTCTGGAGGCTCGAAGACTGAAATAAAGGTGTCCACAGGGTCTCATGAGACCTCCTTGGTTCTAGTGGTTGCTGGAAAACCTTGATGTTCCTTGGCTTATAGGTGGATCTCTCCAACTTCTGCCCTCATCTTTCCCTGGCCTCCTCTGTACGTCAGTGTCCAAATGTTCTTGTAAGGACAGAAGTTATTGGAAGAGGGCCCACCCTAAATGTAGTATGACTTCATCTTATTTTGATGACATCTGCAAAGACAGGCTATGAATTCAATATATTTTTTAGGGGACACAATTCAACCCGTAACAATCTATTAAAAGTTAAAGTTCCATTAACCTTGGCTCACTTCTATAAATCTCCCCCATAGAAATAAAAGCTCTTTGTTTAAGATTTAGGAGATTTTTATATATAACAGCATTAATATTATAAACATATATAATATATAGAACATATAAACATATGTAACATTAATATATGCTTAATGCTTGTTTTAATGTTGAAAACAATCTTAATTACATAAATTGAGAAAGTGTAATATATTCACACCATGTACTACATGCAGGAAAGAAATATTTTAAATATTTTAAAATAATGAATTAGAGTTGGACCAGTCAATAAGGAAGGTACTCTACAAGGTAAATGATGAGTGAGAAATCCAAGTTGCAGAAAATTTTGCAAAGTATGATCCTAATTTCTTTTAAATGATGAAGCAAAATTCCTATAACAGTGTGTGTAAATGTGTGTGTGTGTATATATATATATATATGTGCATGCTAAAGTTAGTGTAGATAAAGGATTCAAAATTGTTAACATTGGTTACTCTCTGGGAGAATATATGGGGGTAATTAAGAGAAGAGAAAAAGGAAAGCAAAAATCAAATGAAAAAAGTGCATTAAAAATCCTTGTATGAATATATATAATTGACATTCATATAAAGTTGTATAGTTAGTTGTGTGTGTGTGTCCCCGTACTTGCATGTGTGTATATAAAAATTAATCCTCTAACTCTGGGAAACGAACAAGGGGTGGTGGAAAGGGAGGTGGGCAGGGGGTGGGGGTGACTGGGTGACGGGCACTGAGGGGGGCACTTGATGGGATGAGCACTGGGTGTTATGCTATATGTTGGCAAATTGAACTCCAATAAAAATTAATTAATTAACCCTCTAGGGCTAAATAAATATTGAGTTAAAGAACTGCTGTACATAAAATTTCCTAAAATGAGCAGACCTGGATGACTAGTAGAGGGGGCAAACCAAGTGTAATTATGCTCCTTTATATAGTATGGCTGAGATGTGCAACATACTACAAAAGTGGGTGAAAAAACAAAAAAACTAATAATGAATGTATATTAATGAAAAAACTTTGGGAAAATATAATTTGAAATATATACAATGACACTTTTTACACGTGCTATGTGTGCAAAGTAGTATTTTAAGAAAGTGAAATTATTTTAATTCCTATAATGAAATGTAGTAGAAGAATATTCCATGGTGTTCTGCAGATAGCATTGTCATTTACAGCTGCTATTCCCCTGTGAATTAGTATGAAAACCTCAGCTCTACAATAGCCCACTTCATATAGGTAAAGTATGAAGTTAAAAGTGGTCACATATTTTAGGGGGCCGGGGAAGGGGTAAGGTTAATAAGACTACTTAGTCGCAGTGTTTTATCAGATGAGAGCAGATAGGGCCAGGAATAGTGTGAGCTGGAAAGAGGAGGAAAAATCTTAAAGCAGAATAGAGAGAATCCAATGGGAGTTCTTTGAAATGTGCTTTGGTGAGTTTACCCTAACTCTCTCAATCTTTGGGTGGTATATAAGAAACTGAACTTTTAAGATTTCTATACTTTTTTTCCTCTACTACACTTGAGTTTACCCAGGCAGAAATTAACTGAAGCATTTAAGGCTAAAAGGGTCTTGCACTGTCGGAAGCATCTTTTTGAGAATTAGAACCTAATAGAATCTACTAAATATAATATAAACCAATACATTTTCCCCCAAAGCTATAGCATTAGTGAATATCCATGCTGAGTAAGCCTCTTTATTAAGCCCTACAGATACAAAGATGAATACAACATGAAGCACCTTTTAAAGTGTTTTCAGTCCTAGAAAGTAACTGTGCACAATTAAATGCAATTCAAAATGGAGATAGCAAACATATGATAGAAATGCAAACAATACATTGGGAGAATGTAAAAGGAAATACAATTATGTCCAAGCTGAAACAAACAAACAAAAAAACTTAGCACACATAGTTAATTCTAACAAATATTCACTTATTACTACTCCAGGGAAAACCCAATATTAACTATTACAAAATATGTCTCTGCTTTTTCTTGTTGTGTTTAACAGGCAGTCTTTAAAAATAATGGCATATGAAAGGTGAAGCTGATCAATGGGCAACAGTTTTGAGAACTCATTTTGTGCAGGAGGTTGCACTGGGAAGCACATTTTGTGAAGCTGAGAGGCAGGTGTGCATTCTTTTGTACTAAGAATAGTGCAGGCAGTTACATCAGATTGTCAGCTTCGTGCTAAAGGCAGCAGGTTTCTCAAGTGGAAAAGTGTCTGTATGCAGGTTAAAACTATAAGAACAGAGTTTTAGTCCTGATATTTTTCCTCTGTTTCAGCCTCATGTGTTTGGACAAATTATTTACCCTCCCTGAATTTCAACAGGAATTCAAAACTCATTGTAAATAATAATTCAATACAACTGAATTATAAAAAGCATCAAAAAACAAAACATAGATGGAAGTGTTTTTATCTGAAGGCGTCATTATTAAAAGAACTACTATGTGTAACAGAAGGCTGATAAAGCAATTAAACATAAATATCTTCAGAATCACAACTTCTGGGAATAAATGGGATGGCAGGTAATGTATGTTTTTTTTTTTAATCATCCATACAGTAAAGGAACCAGGAAGTAAATCAGACTTTCAGCTCCATTGGGAACTCTGAATGACCTTTAGTGGGTGATACAGCCAAATCAATTTGAAAATCTCTTACATGAAAGGGATTGGGGAAATAATCTAACATGAAAGGGATAGGGAAATAATCTGACATGAAAGGGATGGGGAAATAATTTCTTTTTTTAATTTAAAATTTTAATTTAAAAATTAAATTTATTTAAAAATACATTTAAAAAAAAAATCAGTTGACCATATC
Source organism: Vulpes vulpes (assembly GCF_048418805.1). Classification (NCBI taxonomy): domain Eukaryota; kingdom Metazoa; phylum Chordata; class Mammalia; order Carnivora; family Canidae; genus Vulpes; species Vulpes vulpes. The sequence continues at coordinate 29,844,824 of NC_132796.1, read as the reverse complement.
AGAGTACATTTCCTTCCAGGCTCTCTCTTCTGTTCCATCAGCTTATGCCAGGACCACACCATAGGGGGTTTGATTTTTTTTAAGTAGGCTCCATGCCTCCTCCATCGCCCAGCTCAGGGCTTGAACTCATGACCCCGAGATCAATACCTCAGGTGAGACCGAGAGTCCTATGCTTCACCGACTGAGCCAGACAGGTGCCCTAGAGCCACATTGTTTTAATTCTGTGGCTCTGTGACATAGTTTGAAATAGGAAAGTGCTGTGTCCAGCTCTGTTCTGCTTCTCAGTACTGTTTTTGCTGTCCAGGGTCATTTGCAGGGGCAAAGTTAGGGTTCTTTTTCCTATTTCTAAAATCTGCCACCATGATTTTGATAGGAATTCCATTGAAAGTGAGGGTTGCTTCAGGGACTATTGACATTTTAACAAGATGAAGGCTCCCACCCCATAAGCCCCGATGTCTTCCCAAAGTCATGCAGTTTTCAGTGTACAAGCCTTTCACTGCCTTGGTGCAGTCTCATTATTTTGTTCTTTTTGATGCTACTGGGAATGGAGTCATTTTCTTAATGACTTGGGGAAATAATTTCTAAATCCATTTCAATTCTTGACTTGAGTAATAATAAACTAATTCGATGACAGGTAAATATTTAATGGATGTATATACTCTGATTTAGAATAAGGAATGTTTGAATCTTAGAAGACATTAGAATCTAAATTAGAAGACAAGTAATCATGGATTAATAATTTAAAAATAAGATGCAATCATTTATTAACACTTCATTGCAGGAACTTTGGTTTCAGCTCAGACATATGAAGAGCTTAGAAGCCATAATTCCCATACTTACAACAAGGAAAAGTTGAACAAGCTGACTATAAACAGCTTTTCTTCAACACCTCAGAGAACTGAGACTGCAGGCCAAACTACCATCCCCAAATTTAATGAGATGGGCTCCTCCAGGAAGACAACTCAGGCATATGATTATCTGGAGCAGAAGCCACTGGGGAGATGCCGTTTAAGCTGGAAGGTACAATAAACTAGAAAATTTAATGACCTGCTAGAGGTTGATTGTGGACTGTCATAAGAGTGGGAAGCTCCTGAGAGCTAAAGTCCTGGGGAGGGACCCACACTTTTATAGGTTTTACCTATGGGAACCTACCAGGCTCTCAGAGAATCAAGAATTCTGAGAAAACTCCCTCCACCACATGGCCCCAGCTTGTATTGAGGAAGAAGAATAGCCATTGTGTAATCTACCCAGACCCTTCTCTCTTAGGGAATGAAATGTTTAATCTCCAAGAGGTCTGATGTTGAGAGCTGGCATCAGGGAAATCTCAATCAAGCTGGGTGAAGGGAACTCCACTTTGCCACAGCCTCCCTGTGTCACTTAAAGAAAAAAACTTTTAAATGAACGGGGTAGAGGATCTCAGTTACACAGACTGGGGACACTGGAGGACAAGCAAGGTCTTGCAGTAGGCAAAGGATTAGAGGGCACAGGATGATGAAGTTCTATGGATAAAGAAGGGACAGAAACGCTTGTGAAAGCTACATGCCCTAGGGGCTAGCCCACAGTCCATCCCCAAATTAGAATTTAATCACATGATTAGAAGAAACTTCCCCCTGCCTACACCCTGTCACTACCATAATGATATCTCCAGGAACAATAATAGTGAATTACCGCTGGGGCAACAGAGACAGACTCTCTCTGATGAGCAGTACAATGGGAAGCCCTTAAGGTTACTGGAGAAATTTGAAACCTCTGGCACTCATAACTACAACAAACACCAAACACAACCCAGCTACTAGCCAGATTAAAATAAATCCTCATACTGAAAATCTATTTAACACACTATACTACATGTCTGGCTTCCAACAAAATATTGTAAGGCGTGCCAAAGGCAAAAACAAACAAAAAATAGTCTGAAGACACAAAGCAATCAGCAGAACCAGATTCAGATATGACATTAATGTTAGATTTATCAGAAAATTAAAAATAACTATGAATAATAGGTTAAGGCTCTAATGAAAAAGGTAGATATCATGCCAAACCAGATATCATGCAAACCAGATGTCAGCAGAAAGATGGTAACTAAGGGAAAATACCAAAAGGAAATTACAGAAACAAGCAAAACCTCCACAGTATCAGGAAAGAAATATTCCTTCCAGAAATTTCTCTGATTAGACTTTGACAAGACTGAGAATGGGATCAGTGATCTTGAAGATAGGTCAATAAACATTTTCCAGATGGAAATAAAAAGAGGAAAAATGTGAAAAAAGAACAGACATCTAAGAATAGTGGGACTCTATGAAACAGTGTAACAGATGCAAAAATGCAGTATTAGAAGAAGAGAGAATGGAGCAAAATCAAGATTTCAAGTAATAATGGCTGAAAATTTTAAAAAAATTATTGACAAATACCAAACTAAAGATCAAAGAGGTTCAGAGAACACTAAAGAAGATACATACCACACACATACATACACACACATACACACACACTCCCCTACCATTATCATATTCAAACTGCAGAAAACTAAAGAAAAAGACAAAATTTTTAAAGCAGCTAGAGAAAAGACCATAATAAAAGAAAGGTCATCACTACCGATCCCAAAACATTAAAAGGATAATAAGAGGATACTAAAGATAATAAGAGAATACCACGAAAAACCCTATGCTCATCACTTCACAGTAACTTATATAAACCAGACCAATTCCTTGAAAGACACAAACAACCAAACTTCATTTAAGGAGAAAAAGATAACCTAAATAAACTTGTGTCTATCAAACAAATTGAATTAGTAGCTAAAAATCTTCCAAAGAAAAATATCAGGCCCAGATGATTTAACTGGTGAACTCTACCACACATTTAAAGAAGCAATAATTCCAAAATTACACAATCTTTTTCACAAAGTAGAAAAGGAGGGAACACTTTGCAATTCATTTTCTGAGGCCAGCAGTAACCTAAAGCCAGGGAAAGATCTGTAAGAAAACAACAATTATATCCTATGAATATAGATTAAAAATATTCAATAAAATATTAGCAAACTAAACTTAATGAATAAAAGGAATTATGTACCATGGCCTGGTAGGGTTCATCCCAGGATGTAATGCTGGTTTAACTTTCATCAATCAATTTATTTGACCACATTAACAAGCTAATAAAAATATCACATGATCATATCAATAGATGCAAAAAGTATTAAATAACATGTAATAACATGTAATACCCATAAAAATTTTCAAAATCCTTGGAGTGGAAAGGAATTTTCTTAACCTAATAAAGCGTAGGTATGAAAAACTTAGGGCTAACATTCTACTTAATGGTTAAAGACTAAATGCTTTTCTCCCTTATGTCAGGCACAAGGCAAGGATATCCTCCGTTACCAGTCTTATTCAACATTTTACTGGAAATACTATCCAGTGCAATAAGGCACGAGAAATAACTACAAGTTATACAGATTGGAGAGGAAGAAATAGAACTGCCTTTATCTGCAGATAAGGTGAATGTCTACTGATTAAACCCTAAAGAATCTACCAAAGAACAACAAGGATCCCAAGAAATTTCCTGGAACTAAGAGGCAAGCTTACGAAGGGCACGGGACACAAGGTAAATATGCAAAAGTCAATAGCTTTCTCAGCAGCAACAAACAAATGGAATTTGAAATTTAAGAAAACACATGTGTATCATTTATAATAACATCAAGAAAAGAAGTACTTAGGTATAAAATTAACAAAATATCTACAAGATCTATATATGGAAAACTACAAACCATTGATGAAAATAAAATATACCTATAGTTTTCGTTTTGTTCACTAAGAAGGCCTAAAAGCAGTTATATCTCAGCAGCAATGAACATAATCAGCATCCAGATTTGGGTTTCTAGTACCTTTCTCTGATAGAAAGAACAAGGACTTCTTGAAGAAGCAGCTGATTTTAGGGTAGAAGGACAGAACATACAAGATGAGCCTGTATAGCATCTTTTACTGCCAAAAAGTAAGTGATTGCTTACAAAACAAAGCACTGGGTATGACACTGGAGCTAAATAAGAGAGCTTGGGATGGCCAAAGCTGGAAAAACTTGAGCAACAAGAGAAACAAAGTAGCGCTGGATTATAACCCCAAGTATAAAATAAACTTCCTTAAGTCCATACAGATACAAATAAATGATCAAATAGGTAAATAAATGGAGAATACACAAATCTCCCATGTAGAAGAATCCCAAATGATTTACATACAGATTCTCTGCCCACAAAGTGGTGGAATATGACTCTGTACTCCTTAAGTGGAGACTGCACATAATGACTTCCTTCAAAAGAGTGCAGTATGAAGAAAGGGTAAATGAGTGTGCACTAGAAAAACTCGACAAACACTACCTCAGCCAGCTGCTCAAGGTCAACATCAATGGTGATACAACATCTTAACAGTATGTTCCCTTGCTGTGATGTAATGAAAATGGCACTTTCCCTCAGTGGTTTTTCTCTCTCAAACCCGTCATAATCCCTATGTGACCATGAGAAAAATATCAGACAAGCCCAATCTGAGAGGCAATGTACAAAATATCCGGCAAGCATTTTTCAAATCTGCCAAGGTCATAAAAAAGAAAGAAAGTCTGAGGAACTGTCATGCATCAGAGGAGACTAAGGAGACATGATTAAATGTAATACAGTATCTTAAATGTGATCTTGGAAGAGGCAAAGGACATTAAGAAAAAACGGATAAAATCCAAGTAAAGTATGGAATTTACCAGTGTTGAATTCTTAGTTGTTTAACTGATATGCTACAGTAATAATAAGAAGATAAGTCAATCGGAGAAGGACAAGCAGTGTATGTTCTCATTCATTTGGGGAATATAAATAATAGTGAAAGGGAATATAAAGGAAGGGAGAAGAAATGTTGAGAAATATCAGGAAGGGAGACAGAACATAAAGACTCCTAACTCGGGGAAACGAACTAGGGGTGGTGGAAGGGGGGAGGAGGGCGGGTGTTGGAGGGGAATGGGTGACGGGCACTGAGGTGGACACTTGACGGGATGAGCACTGGGTGTTTTTCTGTATGTTGGTAAATTGAACACCAATAAAAATTAATTTAAAAAAAAAAAAAAAAGAAGATAAGGATATGGGAAACTGAGAGTTATATAGGAACTGTACTGTTTTTGCAACTTTTTTGTAAATCTAAACCTATCCTAAAATAAAATGTTTATTTAAATTTTAAAAAGAATAGGAATAGGGAGTGCAGGGTCAGGAAGGATTGGAAGTTGGGTTGAGCATCACTGATAAAGTGACATTTAAGTGAAGACTTGAAGGAGATGAGAGAGTTAGCCATACAAATTCCTGAGGAAGAGTGCCACAAGCAGAGAAAAACACCAGCACGAAGGCCTGGGAACCCTGGGTGGCGCAGCGGTTTAGCGCCTGCCTTTGGCCCAGGGCGCGATCCTGGAGACCCGGGATCGAATCCCACGTCAGGCTCCCGGTGCATGGAGCCTGCTTCTCCCTCTGCCTGTATCTCTGCCTCTCTCTCTCTCTCTCTGTGACTATCATAAATAAATAAAAATTTAAAAAAAAATTAAAAAAAAAAAAAAGGCCTACGGTAGGAGTGTACCTGGTGTATTTAGAGAACAGCAAGAAGATCCATTATAAATGCATCATAAGGACCCAGAGAGGCTGGGAGCAAAGGAGCTGAGAGGCTGGAAAGGTAACTGGCTATGGAAGAAAATATGGTACAGGGCATTGCAGCCCACTGTGCAGTGCTGGCTTTTACTTTGAGCCACTGTTGAATTTTGAGCAGGGGAAACATGTCGTGCAGCTTAAGTTTTAAAAGCATCCCTCTGACCCTAGAACAGAAAAAAGGCCTTAGTGAAAAAACTGGTAAAACTTGAATAAAGTCTGTAAACTACAGTTCATTAACAGAGATCCAGCAATGTTAATTTCTTAGTGTCAAAAAATGTGATGTGGATGGTTATATAAGATGCTAACATTAAGGAAACTGAGTGAAAGGTATGTGAGTACTGTAATATCTCTGCAACTTTTCTGTACATCTGAAACTATTCCAAAATAAAACAGTTTATTGAGAAAATAAATTTCATACAAAGAGACCAGGTCTATTAAGAGTTTTTTTATAACCACAAAAAGAGGGAATGGGCTAGGAGAGAAATTTGGAAGTGATGCGTATGTCAGTTGCTTTGATTGTGATGACGGTCTCATGGGTGTATGCATATATCCAAGTTTATCAAATTACACAAATTCAATATGTGCAGTTTATTTATCAGTTATACCTCAATAAAGCTAGTAAAATAATAAACTATATTATCATCTTTTTAAAAAAAGGAAGTTAAAAAATGAAGTTGTAGGAAGGAAGGGGAGATCAATTATTCTAGTCAGAGGCTTGGACCCATCATGTGCCAATCCCAAAATGCCAATCTTTAACATACCCATGTCACAGATTTCATTTCACACAGAAAGATGGCCAAAGATCCATTCTAATACTTGTGGTCAGCAGTAGAAGGGATCTCTCCTGAGACTCAGACCAGGAGAGGAGCTTCAGAACACTCAGCAGGACAAGGGAGGTTGGAATTGTGTAGGTCACAAGTAAGCAAACTTTGAAAGATTATTTGAAAGAGAACCAATGATATACATGTACAAAGCTCCTGGTAAGTATCCAGTAGAACATTAGGATGGTGGGGAAGAGGGGGGTGTTTGCCCAGGGGAGAGAAAACTTAAATGCTCCTTAGTTGACACTTTCCTGCATTTCTCCAACTACTGAATTCAAATTCTCTCTAAACATCACTTTACACTCCACCACTTAATTTGTGGCCTTGGGACTCTAACCACATCTGAGTTTAGATAAGCTGCCTTATATTTAGTACTGGCATAATACTATAATACTTCATGGTCAACAGGCAGGGCTTTAAAATCGTTGGCCATCGACAGTTCTTCCGGAGCTTCATCTCCTCAGTGTCCATAGCATATAATTAAATTGTCACTTGCTTGAAGTTAAAACCTTTCTGCATTCACTCTGGTCACTTTTTTCTCCTTTGGAAAGAGCTGCCTCCTCTCTTAGAATCACTTCTGTCTATGCTATATCGGTCAAATTTCTTATTACTTGTAATTTATCAATAACTAAATAATGGTACTTGCACTAATATATAATTGATACCTATTTGTGGAGGGTGGTAGGAAGGCTTCTTGATCACAGAAAATCTAATAGATCTTTTCTGTTAAGCTTCAGTGTCATTCTTATTGTAAGCAGTCAAAAACCTTTTCTGAGAAGATAACTCATCCCACTAAGCTCACACTTATATGCAGAATCATGCATAAGTGAGTGACTGGTCATTGTTGTCTTTTCTTTTTCTGCATGCCACATCCCTATTAATCTTACCTTGGGAAAAAAATGAAATATTCTAACTTATTGAAAACTGCATGAATTACTCTCCTTTTTTTTAAATGAAAAGGGATACATTTCTTTAGAATTGTATTGATTTATCCCCAGGAACTCCAAAGGCTCTGAAAGACATGAATGAGTTTCACATTACTGTCAGTACTTTTCTTAAAACATCTATTAATTATTCAAAGTATGCTAAGGGGTGTTTTAGAGGCACAGCAAAATGTTTAAATAGATACTTCCAAATATCTTATATGGTTGTTTAATATTTATGATGCTTCTACAATGTGTTCTCACCTTTATAAAATGCAACGACCCTAGAGCTCTTGTACGAAACATCACTTGCCTCACAGTAAATAAATGGATAGAAAAGCTGTGCTAAATAGCATAAGTTTTATGCCATCCAATTTGTCTTTCATAAGATTAACATCTTAAAGCAATGTGTATAATGCAGAAAAAGTTAAACCCATCTAGTATTAACAAAAGTAAATAAATTATAAGCCACTTTTTCATAAATTGTTTGAGCCTTCCAACAACTCTGAGACATAGTTAAAACAGGAATCTTGTCTCCATTTCATAGATGGGGCAACTAAAACTGAGAAATGCCTTAACTTCCCAAAAGTACATACATTAAAAAGGGAGAATGGGAATAACAAACAAACCTAGTCTCTGATATTTGATCCTATGATCAATGTCAGGCTACAGCACTTTGAATGGAATTACCTGTACTAATAAGAAAATTGTATCACTCTGTTCTCTCCTTTCCCAAAGCAAATTGTAAGAGAACTTAAGGTGATTCTGTAATCATGTATCTTCCTATCTCTATATTAGAAATTACTTGCAAGTACACTATTTCACATCACTGTGGAAAAAAAAATTACAGACCAAGAGAACTCTCTGTGATAGTTGAAATTACTTAAAGTAAGGCCAAGTGTCTCCTCAAAATAATGTGTTGAAAAGAAATTGTACCCATCTCCCAGATATTCATCTTTTAAGCCCACAGATGACCAAGAGACACTCTAACTTTAATATTCCTGAAAATTCTGGTGTAATCTATGTATGCCAAAGGGATGTCTTATCCTTATAAATACTCTAAAGGTGGGGATTAGATACCAGAGAGGAGACCAGTGTGAGGCTTTCAAACTGGCCCCATTTTCCAGATAGGATAATTATAAGGATAATAGAAATAGAGGATAATAAGAGGAAGATCAGGATTACTACAAAGCAGTCTTTCAGTTACACTTGTATAACTACCTCACTAATCAGCTTTCAGCCTTCATGATTCAATTTAACCTAGCTGCCTCTCCAAGCTTGAGTAGAAAGTAGGCCTCACTCTACCCCTTGTACATCCAAGACAAATGCTTCCTAATATTTAGATTTGCCCAAATATCTCACCATCTAGTTACCAAGGTCTAACTTGTAATAAATGATAGTGTTTCCTGATAAATGAACATAAAATATCTTGCCATGAGCTCTAAGAGCTTCTGAAATAAAATGACAGATCATTATTGCTCATCTATTATGCACAAAAAACTGTCCTTCACGCAATAATTATCATTGCTGTTGGTTTTCAAAAATGTTAATAGAAAGAATGTAAATTCCTGATTATTATATCAAAGTTTATAATTAGCTAAACTAGGATAAAATTAATTTTTATCACCTAACCTTGGAAACTGCTAAATCTTAATTTTTTCCATTATGTGGCTTTAATTTGTAGCTATAATGCAGGGAAAGTTGTTTTTGTTTTTTTTTGTTTTGTTTTGTTTTGTTTTGTTTTTTGTTTTTTTTTTTTTTGTATCAGCAAATAGTTGCAGGTTATAGTGGAAAAAGAAAACAGGAAACTAAGTAGTTTGGAGTGATCATTGCAAATTCTGTGCTCCAACACATGAACCAGTGGGAGTTTATTTCATTATCAGTATTTAGAATTCCATTAAAGAAAATAGTGGTGGAAGAATCCATTCTATGAATTTTTCATGTTAAACTCCCAATACATTTTTTTTTAATTTTGGAAATAAATGTCTGATCTAAGAAGGTATATATCTTTTCCTAAAGTTAAATTAAAGGACATAATATTTCTCAGTAACAGGTATGCTAAAGATAGATTTTAGCAGCATCAATAATATTGATTGTCCTTGTAGAAAACCAGTCTGTCTCCACCTACTAGGGAATATTACTCAGAGCTCTTCTCTGTCCATAAATCTAAAAATTTCTGTCAATTTTATAGAGAGTGATTTATCGAGCTAGCTTAATCTAGGTGTGATATTTATCTTTCTTTACTATTTTTTACCCTTTCAGCATTAGCTTTAACAATGCCATCAGTGTTTGCCATCTGAATATCACCTATAACTTTGTCACTGCTTTGTCACTTCTGTATTTTCCACGTATACTCATTCTTTAGCATTCCCTTAACAACAGATAACCCTCTCCATGTACCACCCAATTTCTTTTTTCCACTTCGCAAAAAATCTTTTTGGAAAAAAGTTTGGACATTGTGTGTCTACTACTCCTCATTAATCCAATCGTCAAAGGAAGATGACTTCCTTGTTGCTAAATCCAACATTCATGTCCCTGATATTTTTTGAGATATTTCTCAATAGTAGTCAATATCGTTGACTACTCCTTCCTTCTTGAAATATTTTCCTTCCCTGTCCTTCATTACTTTATACTTCTTCCTGCCCTATGGGCCATTCCAACTCATTCTGCTGGCTTCTCTGTGATGCCTCCAAAATTCCTTCAGTGACCGTATAGTTTTCTGTATCTACCCAGTCACATATTTTGGCTTGTAATATCACTTATGTACTTCTGACTCCCAAAATTACCTGTGGGTGCCTGACACCTGCCAGGTATACCAGACTCATGTAGGCATATACCAATATGTATATCAACTTGGATATTGGATCGGGGACATATGTCACAGAACATTCCAGAAGAAAACTCTTGATTTCACCATCTACCATTACTGCTCCTTCTAACACTTTCCAATCAATAAATGTATGTTGTAGGAAAGGGAAGAGATTATGACACCAAACTCCTTGAATAGGCAGAAGAAATTAAATCTGCACAAGTGGAAGTGCTATTCTTTGCTGAGAGAACAATGAGTTCACAGTGACCGAAAAGACAGCAGGGGATGTGAGCACAGATAAGGGTAGTGGTGATGGAAATTTGTGGAAATGATCTTTCCCATTCACTGAAATGGGAAACAAGGTCTTCAGCTGAGAGCCATTGTGGAAGAGAGGCTGAGTATGCCACCACCAAAATCACATCAAGCTCAAAGACAAGACAAACTAGTGAACTTCCTGTGTAGTGATGGGGCATCCTTTCTGCAAATGAGGCATGGATCTACCACTGTTACCTATCACATGGAATACTTTTTTTTTTTTTTTTAAGATTTAATTTAATTTGGGAAACCTGGGTGGCTCAGCAGTTGAGCACCTGCCTTCAGCTCGGTTGTGATCCTGGAGTTCAGGGACTGAGTCCCACATCGGGCTCACTGCATGGAGCCTGCTTCTCCCTCTGCCTATGTCTCTGCCTCTCTCTGTGTGTCTCTCATGAATAAATAAATAAGATATTTTAATTAATTAATTAAATTATTTGAGAGTGTGCAAACTGGGGAAGGGCAGAGGGGGAAGGAGAGGGACTAGCAGATTCCCCACTGAGTGTGGAGCCTGATGCAGGGCTTGATCTCATGACCCTGAGACCATGACCTGAGCCAAAACCAAGAATTGGATGCCTAATTGAGTCATTCAGGCACCCCTCACGTGAATGCTTTTATAAATTTTACCAAGCAACTAAAACAAAGTACTCCTTTAAGACTAAAAACTCTCCATGGTTTGTCCTTGGAAGAGTGCTGGTCCATCAATACAGAAGAAAAAGTTTTGTTGCAAAAAAATTGTTGCAACCAGGCTCAATGAATTTCAAACATACTCCTTTAGGATATTAATGTCAGGAATGCAGCTCCTTGTGGAGACCATGGAGACCACAGTTAAGGCATGGAAGACAAAGGGAAATTGTAGGAAAGCACACTGGCAAACCATGAGGAATGTAGCATTGTTTGGTGGCAGGAGGAATATATTCTCAGGGAGTAGAATATTACGACATGCATTATTATTTCATTGAGCAAAGAAAAGACTGAGTTGTCTAGAAGATAAAAACAGCAATTGGAAAGTAGGAGGAATATACAAGTATCTTTCCTAATACAAATCAAACAATAGAATTTCTTAATATGGCCTAAAATAAGACTCACACATTACTCTTAGATTGTGAACTAATGACTATGCTCATAAGCTTATCACAGACTCATAATGATAAGACAGTAAGTCGTCAAAGGTTACTTCGAACATCCTCTCAATCTGGGCAGTCATCACTTTTAATGGATAACCATGAAGATTAAGTTAAGAAAATTCCCAGAGATGGGAATAAGTGACTTATCTGGAAAGGCAGTGTAGCTTAGTGGTAAAGAGCATGTTTTCTAGAGCTAGACTGTCTGGATTCAAACTGTAATTCTGTTACTTGCAAGCCATGTGATCTTTGAGCAAGTCACTTAAACTTTCTGAGCCTCCAGCTCCTCATCTGTGAAAAGGATAACAATTTCGTCAACTGTGAGGATTGTTGTGATAATTCTTAGTTATTACAAGGCTTAGCTCAGTGTAAAATCTCTGTAAACTGACTAAAAACAATCATCAGAAAGATCTTCGTTACACCAGTTTTCAAAGTATATGTGTTTCTTTAACCGATTATTCCTAGTAATGAAATCTGAAGCAACTTAAACTATTTCAGTAATTCCTTCCTCCTATGACCTCCTACCACTTTTCTGGGCTGTTTTTGATTGAATTTACACAATTACAACATGAATTGTAATTGTTACATGTATTTCTTAAAAAGAGCACCCCCTTCTTATTCATGATTGCTCCCTTCACAGCTCCATACTTGCTGTGGGATATTTGCTCAAGGACTGTATATTGAATGACTGGCAACGCTTCCCATTTTTTAAATGATAACTCCATTTTTTAAAGATTATTTATTTATTCATGAGAGACACAGAGAGAGAGAGAGAGAGAGAGAGAGAGAGAGAGAGGCAGAGACACAGACAGAGGGAGAAGCAGGCTCAATGCAGGGAGTCCAATGTGGGACTCGATCCTGGGACTCCAGGATCACACCCTGGGCCGAAGGCAGGCGCTAAACCGCTGAGCCACCCAGGGATCCCCCAACACTTCCCATTTTTAAAGACAATTCTTATGTGCCTTCTATGTGTTCTGCTCTTCAAGCTAAACATTTCCAAAATTTTCACTAGTTCCTCACATGTCATCATTTCAAACTCCCACTCAGCTTCCTTTGATCATATTCCAGTCTTTCAAAGATCCTCATAAAATGTGGCAGCCAGGACTGAACCCAACATGCCACATTTGACCTGACAAATACTGAATATTCTGGAATTATCAGTTCCTTAATGTGGACATTATTCTTCTATAAATACAACAAAGAACAAAATATGTTCTGAAGAGTAGCTGATTTATTAGTATTCCACCATGAATGTGTTATCTCAACAGATATAGTTCATATGAAAAAGCATTCATCATTGACACTCAAAATGTACCGCATAGCTTTATCTTTTCTTTCTTTCTTTTTTTTTTAAAAGGATTGAGGTTGACTTGATATCTAAATATCTACATGCTACTAATTCACCTTGCTAAGGTCACTTAGAGAGTCACATGATCATGAATCACTATTAAAGTATCTATAACTATGAGCTGTGCCTGTCTTGAGGGCATATTTTCTGCCACTAAACATACATATGTAATAGATTATATAATCTATTGAAAAATTGGGCTATACCCAATATTAGCTCATGAGTTGCACAGGCTAAGATATTAATCAGACAAGTTAAGGTCTCTTCATTTATTTTTTTCAGCTTTGCTAAACTATAAGAGACAAATAAAGCTATATATATTTAAGGTGTACAACATGATGATTTGATATATATTATGAAATGATTACCACATGACCGCATGACTCTCTAGGTGACCTTATCAAGGTGAATTAGAAGCATGTAGATATGTTTCTTAATGTATTAAGATACTTTAAAAGTTTGTGAATATAGAAATCCTACCATGTGAATTTCTTTTGTGAGAAATCAGAGCTTGGACCAGCACCAATGAGATCAAAAGTGTCCTTAGGAGAGTAGTAAGCACAGGCTGAGATAATGCTCTCATTATAATGCAGAGAGTTTTCTATTATTTTAATTTGATCACTATTAGAAGATATCCACTTTATCAGTTAGAAGATGGATATATATAAGTTATATATATATATATATATATATATATATATATATATATATATATATATGAACAAACTCAAAATCCCTCTGGGACAATCATGTATAGTGACAAAACAGAATAGAAACATTACTTTTCAAACAGGCTTATGAGGATATTATTGAAGTGAAATCTCGTGTTAAAATTTCTCCTGGACTGAGAAACATGAAATGCTATAATCAGAAAATGACATAAGTGAAAAACATTACATTTATGGGACTTAAGCCAGGGTTTTGAAAGTAGACATTATAGGGGGGAAAAACATAAAAGAGGAAATTAAAGTATCAATGCCTTTGGCATCCATTTAGGGCACCATTCATGGAATAGTGTGATTGTATAATGATTTAGGTCGTTCTTCCATAGGATACCATTAGGTAAAATGACAGTATTTTCCCCATGTCACTGATGAAGAGATTTGAGAAGCATTTCAACAGCCTCACTTCAACTAGCAGAAAACACAAGCCTGCTTCTGGTAGCCATGTGCTGAATGGTACCAATGCCCCTTCTACTCCAGGAATGTGAAAACCCTGGACAGAAGCATTAATTCATAGCTTAGCTATACAGGGGGAAAAAAGTGATCTCCAGTTTCCAGAAGCAGAAAAGAAGTCAAAACCAGAGTGTTAACTCTACAGGCTGATATCATGGTGCTTTAGGAGGTTATCAAACCTGAAAATATTCCCTGGTAGCATGAGGCTAAGGTTGTAATGTCCACAGAGGGTGTGGCATTGTGCCGATATGAAGTCTGATATGAAAAAATGGAACTGAAATCTCTACATAAACCCCTGAACTAAATGGAACTGGAAAAACTATACTTTCTGGCATAGAGAGGCAGCAAGGCAAATGGTCATCTGCCCAGTCTTCTGGCTGGGAAATAAGAGTTCTCTGAGAAATCAAAAATCCTAGACTCTGCCACACATGTGCGGAGATTCAAACTATTGTCTCCCGTGAGACAGAGGAATGCCATGGTTGGACATTAATGTCTAACATGAAACCCCTGAGGTCCTTGTTGGAAGACAAGGCATATACTCACAAATCCAGAAACTCTTTCAAGAAAAACAAGTGTTCTTAAAAACAAAACAAAAAAGTAATTTCTCCAATATATTTTCTAAAGCTAAGGTAATTTTGATTTCCTAATCACTAAAAGATAATAAGGGAAAACAAAATCATTATACCAATCTCATTTAGGAATATAATGTTAAACCCTAAATGGCATATTAGGAAACTGAATGTATCATCCTATTAAACAAATCAAAGATTCCATTTTCATTAGTATGTTGAACAACCCTACCACGGAAAGCCAAACCAATGAGTGATATTTTTGTTTCTCAATTATCACTGAGCTAAGAAAAAAGGAATAAATCATCAAATGCCAAACACAAATTGAAAGAAGTACCACAGAGAGGTGGGTAACCTCATAAGGCAGTTTTTAGATGGAGGCCTGGCGCTGAACGTTTGCTTGATGGAAAAGGAAAAAATAGCCCCCTTGGAATTTCTAAACACACACTGATTCTAAATAGTTGAGTTTACAGCTGAATTTCACACTATTCACAAGGAAACAACAAATCTCCCCCCTTTACCCCAAGCCTAAGGAATACCCATACAAATACAAAGTCGCAAATAGTAAATGCATATAACAAAAATTCATAAGATGTTACACATGGAAATGAGGCACCATGATCAAGCCAGAAAAAAAGTTAGAATCAGATACACAAAAATTTCATAGGTAAGAATCACTGGATACATAATATAAAACAATTATGTTTAAAATATCTAAGGCAAAAAAAAAAATATCTAAGGCATAAAAGAAGGAATTTAAAATACCAGCAAAAGTAACTAAACAAATTATTTAAAAAAACAATCAACTGGAATAAGTAGAAATTAAAAATACTAAAAATTTGAACTTTAAATGCTCAGGATAAGCTAAACAATATATTCAATAGAGATGAGGAAAAACTAACAATAGATATGAAGAAATTATCCAAAATGTATAATAATAAAGGAAAAGGGTAGTGAATATATTGGAAATTAAGAGAAATGGAAGATAGAATAAGGCCTAGTATCTCTGAATAATGCTATTCCATTTTCTCTATGCTCTCCATCTTGAAATCCAGTTCTAGATATATTAAAAGAGAATTTTCCAGAATTGTTGAAATATACCAAACCTCAGAGTCATTCAGTTATACATAAAACCTTCTTTAATGGCCGTACATTTTATCATGAAGCAAATAAAAATTTTAATAAATTGTACTCATATGCAATATGTTCTCTGACACAAAGTAAAAATCAGCAATAAACGCTAAGTAGTAAAGCCTTGTATGTTTATAAATTATAAAACATATTTCAAACAACTCATGAATGAATGAATTAACCATGCTGGAAAGACAATTAGATGATAGGTACATGGGAAAAATACTTAAAATGTTCTAAGTCAAGCAGCAGTACTGAGAAATAGCAAGGCTGAAATTTATGATCCGAACATACGACTGAAAAGGTTTGAAAACAAACAACAGAATCTAAGGAAGATAATATGAAGACATAATACAGGTACAAACACAACTTAATAAATTAGAAACAAATAACAAAACAATAAAACAGAGGAAATCAACAGTATTATTTGAAAAGATTAATAAAAGTGGCAAAAAGATAGGAAAACCAAATTAAAGCTAATTAAAAAGGGGAACATAAAAAATGTTACAGAAAATAAGAAGTTGAGAAGATGAAATTAACAACTGCACATCAATAAACACAAAACTTAGCTCATATAAACTCACTTATACAAATATTATTAAACAATACTGACACAAAAAGATATGGGAAATATGGTCTTTCAAAATAGCTAAATAGTCAAAGAAACTGTATCAGAGTTTTAAAATTTTCCTACAAATAGGGCAGCCCCGGTAGCCCAGTGGTTTAGCGCCACCTTCAGCCCAGGGTGTGATCCTGGAGACCCAGGATCGAGTCCCATGTTGGGCTCCCTGCGTGGAGCCTGCTTCTCCCTCTGCCTGTGTCTCTGCCTCTCACTCTCTCTGTGTCTGTCATGAATAAATAAATAAAATCTTTTAAAAAATTCCTACAAATAAGATTCCATGCTCAGAAAGTTCACATTCAAAAAATGTGAAATAGTCTACTTGGTTATAATAATCAAAATTATTATAAACTTGATACCACAAAGCAAACCAACAAACAAAAGAAAGTGTTTTTTAAAATGACCAATCTCAATATCAAGCTAGATAAGAGTGAGATCTTTTTCTGTAAAGGACCACATGGAAAATAATTGAGGCTTTGTGAGCCAAACAGTCTCCAATACAACTACTCAACTATACACTTGTAGCACAAAAGCAGCCCAAAACAATATGTAAATGAGTGAGCAGAGCTTTGTTTCAGTAAAACTTTATTTACAAAAACATGATGTGGCCATGCCCAGCCATCCACATGCCCTGCACATACCTGTGCTGCTGTACTGGGAGTAACCCATGATGAACTGATATATTACAAAAGCTCAACCCATTTGTCTCCAAGAAAGCCTCTGGAGTGGTACCCTGAGAACTAACTTTACCAGAGACTACATCCTTGCTTGGTTCTGTCACTTTCCCTCCCATAGAGCACTCTCTCAATAATTTATTTGCAATCAAAGTCAGTCTGCTTTTAGTTTCCTGAACTAAGACACAACTGCATCAAGCAATGTGAAAAAGCATAAAATATAGTTAAATTAGGCTTGTTCAGGGATGTAACCCACCCATGACAGAATTAAAGAGAAAATAATAGGAATTTCAGTAGCATTTAAATACATTTACTTTTCTTAAAACCTAATAGCAAATTTGATACATAAAGGAACTTCTTTAAAAGCAAACATCAAATTCAAGGCAAAATGAAGGAAATATTCCTTTTAAAATAATGAGTAGGATAAGAACGCCCGTTATCACCACTTTTCTTTAGCACTATAATGGAGGATGTAGCTAGTACCACATAGAAGGAAAAACAAATTAAACATAGAATAATAGGAAGAGAACACACAAAATTATCATTATTCACTTAAGAAAATTGTCTATATAGAAACTCAAAAGCAATTATAGTTAAATCTACATAATTAATAGGAGAATTTAGCAAGTTTGTTGGGAAATAATATACAAAAACTATACCTCAACTTATACATACATAAATCTTATAGTTTTTTTAACTTTACAATGGCAACAAAAATAAAGCTAAGAATAAATCTAACAAAAGTTGTACAAAGTCTTTTTAGAGGTAACTCCAAAGCTTATTATTAAAGAAAACCTAAATGAATAGAAGACTGATTTGGAAGACATAATATCATAAATATGGAATATATCCCCACATTATTTTATAATCCCAATTTAATTTCAATGAAAATTCCACCTGGTATGAAAGAACAGTACAATATTTATTCATGTCTTTAAGGTTATTTCACCATTACCAGATAAAACCAAAGGGGAATATGTTCAAGTGTATGGATTTGGCAATTAGTGGGCCAGGGTTAAAAGCCCAGCTCCACCACTGACTGACTGTAAGACTTCAATAAAGTTATTTAACCTGTCTGTATTTCAATTTCTTCATTTATAAAATGAATATTAAAGTATTTATCTCAGGGATGTTGTGAGGATTTAGTTAATAGGTGTAAACTACTGTGATAGTTAATTTTATGTCAATTTGACTGAGCCAAGGGATGACCAGGTGCTGGATAAATGTTAACTTCTGGGTCAATCTGTGAGGCTGCTTCTGGAAGAGATTAGCATTTGAATTGGTGGATTTAGTAAAACAGATGGCCCTCCCCACTGTGGGTGGACATCTTTCATTATGCTGAAAGTCTGAATACAAGAAAAAGGTGAAAGAAGGTTGAATTTGCTCTCTGCCTGACTGAGCTGGTTTCTCAGCCTTCTGACCCAGACTAGAATCTACACCATCTGGCTCTCAGCTTTGAAACTATACCACTAGCTTTCCTGTGTCTCCAGCTTAAGGGCAGATCGTGGGATTTCTCAGTCTCCATAATTGTGTGACACGATACCTATATATGCTATTGGTTCTGCTTTTCTGGAGAATCCTGATTAATAAAAAAAAAAAAAAAGAGTCTTGTATAACTCCCGTTAGCCCCAAGATCTATTCTGGATCCTTCTATAATCTGTGCCCCATGAGGCTATTCTTTATGGACTGAATCCATAGCTTCCCTAGTCCGCAGGCTTTCAGTTGGGCTCAGCCAATGAGAGATGGTGGCAAGAAAATGGAGGGAAAAAGCAGTGTGAGGGCAGAGTACTGTTTTCCCTGGCGCAACCCCCAACCTCACCCCCCCCCCCCAAACCTCTGTGGATTGCCTGATTTTCTCTATGGAAGTCCACAGCTCCTCTCAGGCAGGTATATCCATATCCTTCAGGCCTGTGGCAATATAAGCTCCCCACAGAAGTACCACACTATCATATGTTGATTTGCCTAAAGCATATTCACAACTTTGCAAGCAACCAATCACTGTTCTATAGCATTAGCAAATGTACACAAGCAATTAGATTATTTTTTTGTTTAAGATTTTATTTTTAAGTAGTCTCTATACCCAACATGGGGCCTGAACCCACACCCTGAGATCAGGAGTCGCCTACTCTACCAACTGAGCCAGCCAGGCACCCCTAGACCTATTATTTAAAAAGAAAACATTGACAATATTTAAAAGACATCTAGGAATATATCTAATAAAAGATGTCAGGCATAATGGGCAAATTAATAAAAGTTCATTGATACAGACAGACACAGTAAATGCTAACATTTTTAGATGGGTAGATTATGTGCATGGATAGAAAGACCATATATTGTAAAGTTGTTAAAGTTTTCTTAATCTATGAGTTCAATGCATTTCAAACAAATAATATTTTTGCGGGAATTAAGAAACTGATCCAAAAATGTATATGGAAATTTTTTTTTTAAATTTTTTTTTAAATTTTTTATTTATTTATGATAGTCACAGAGAGAGAGAGAGAGGCAGAGACACAGGCGGAGGGAGAAGCAGGCTCCATGCACCGGGAGCCTGATGTGGGATTCGATCCCGGGTCTCCAGGATCGCGCCCTGGGCCAAAGGCAGGCGCCAAACCACTGCGCCACCCAGGGATCCCCGTATATGGAAATTTAAAAGGACAATAATGACAAGATAATTCTGAAGAACTAGGAGGATTACTCTGTATAAGACATATGGCTTATTAAAAGCAATATAGCAATTTTAAAATTGTGATGTTGGCAAAAATTTAGCAATAATCAATAAAACAATGGGAAAAAATCTATAGGTGTGTTAATATGCATTTACACATATGCATACACACTAAGAATTTGGTATAAGACAGATTACATTATGAATGCATGGTGGGGAGAATGTGCTATTTGATTTATAAAGGACACCGATACATCTGGCCATTCATACAGAAAAACACTTTTTTTAACTGCTTATACTTTGCAAATCTAATATAATTCAAAACTTGATGAGATGAATTAAAACATAAAAATATTAAAAGATAATATAGGAAATATGTTAATGACATTGAGGGAGTAAAGGAGAAGACACAAAGACCAAAAAAAAAAAAAAAAGGGAATTGAAAATGAATAGGGGCACCTGGGTGGCTCAGTGGTTGAGCTCAGGTTGACCTGCCTTTGGCTCAGGTCCTGATCCTGGGGTCCTGGGATCGAGTCCTGCATCAGCATCCCCAAGGGGAGCCTGCTTCTCCCTCTGCCTATATCTCTGTCTTTCTCTATATATCTCTCATGAATAAACAAATAAAATCTCTAAAAAAAAGAAAAGAAATAAAAATTATGAATTTATATTTGGCAATATTAAAATCCTCTTTCAAAAGCTGCCATTAATAAAGTTTAAATATATGCCACAGTGTGAGAAAAGATGCTTGGAATGATC